>NC_060273.1:134711620-134782478 GCF_021613505.1 Equus quagga
GGGGGGGGGGGGGGGCATGAATCGAGCACCCGCCACGCTGGAGCCCCTGGAGCGTCTGTGAGCTGAGGGGACGGGTGGCCGCCCCACGGAGGGCAGATCCAGAGTGAGATGTCCAGATATTTTTAAGCATTTTCCCGAGTGTTTCTGGAAGAAGATCTGGAGTGGGAAAGAGTCTGAAGTGGATTCACACCAGCACACTGCATCTTCAGCAAACGCTGACCTTGCGGGCGGGGAAGGGTGGCTGGACCACACTGAGCTTGCTCTCTCTTTCAGCCACTCGTATTTTTCTAAAATGGCTGATGTCAAGACGATATTCTGTGGTCATGATCTGGAATCCTCACCAGCAACTGCCTTTAACCATCTGTGCTCAAGAAGTCAAAAGTCTGACCGGATGTGCACACACCAAATTCACAGCAGTGGAACCCCCTAGATGGGAGCGCCTGGGGCCCCAGCACCCTTCAGGCAGTCCCTGGTCCCCGTGGGAATTTTCACGTGGCTGCTGTTGTGACAGCAGATAACTCTGGCTTGGGCATTCTCTCTGTCTACGAGAAGGTGTTGGGCAGTCTTGCGCTCAGAGAGGGGGGTGCAGGCCCCGTTGTAGTAGGGAAAAAGAGATACCTGGTGCGTCTCTCTCAACACTGTCCCCACTGCTCATCACCGAGGGCAGAGACCTCACAGTGTCCGTCTATTTACATCGTCAGCTCAGTGGTACAGAATGGGACCTTGATCCTTGGTGTGTGCTGTGTAACGCGCCCCTCATCACCTCTGCCCTCCCGAGAGAGACTGCACTCCCACTGGAGCGGGGTCTTGGGGAATAGCGTGTCCTGGAGCCCGGGAGAGCCTGTGCTGGCCTGGCTCTAATTCTCCGACACCAACTGAGGGCCCAACAGTTCACTTCCACGCTGACACTAGCCACTGGAGGTGGCGCAGACCCCAAAGGTTAAGGGCAAAGTCCTGCACAGGACAGCCCCCACTTCAGACGCCCACTGCCAGTCTCAGGGGTCACTCACACTTCTGCTGGGCTGGCTACAAATCGGGGGATTCCAATGACCCCCTCAGGTTTGATTATTCATTGGAACAACGCACAGAACTCACTGAAAGCTCTTTCCTTGTGATTAGATTTTATTGTAAAGGATCTGACTCAGGAACAGCCAAATGTTGGGGGTAGCACTTCGTGACGTCTGGAGGGTCCCAATGCACAGCTTCCACGTCCTGCCAGCACAATCAGGAAGCTGAGCTGAGCTGTCCGGGGTACTTATGGGGTTTCCATACCCCACCCCACGTTGACTCCATCTGCAGCCCCCTCCCCAGAGGTTGGTCTGGCCCAAAGTCCCAACCCTCTAGCCATGTGCTTGGTGACCAGCCCCATCCTGAAGCTATCTACCCTTCTCCCCACTTGAGTCCCATTAGCAGAACAAAGATGCTCCTATTTCTCAGGAAATTTCAGGGGTTCTTGAAGTTCAGTGCCAGGAACGAGGGGCAAGGACCAGACCTGTTCTTTGTTGTGCCACGAGCCGCAGGGAGGGGCCTCCCTCAGAAAGGACTCTCAGGATGCGGCCCCATCCTGCTCACATGGTCAAAGCTGCGGCCATCTGTCCCAACTTCCCTGTCACCCCGTGCTGGCTGCTACCCACTGGGGCTGTTCCCTTAGGGCCACGGGCTTGCTGGTCTCACAGAAATGCTGCTGTTCCCGGACACCAGTGGAGCTGAAAGCCCGGAGCTGCATGCACCCTGGAAAGGGGGTTAGTGGAGGGGCTGCTCTTGTTAGGACTTATGAGTGCTTTTGACCATTGCCATTTCGGGCAGATGAGGACATCACACAACGATAGACAAGGAGAGCAAAGTGGCCTCCTAGGTTTTACTTAAAGATGGTGGATTCCTCCCTAAGGATGGGGCTTCCTGTGGATGGATGCCACTTCCTCCCTTATCCTGGACACCCCGTGCTTGCCGAGGTGGCAGCACTGCAGAGCGGCCAGTGGGTCAGCTCCATGGTTCCAGTGTCTAGATGGAGGATCACGTGCGGAGATGGGGAAGGAAGGCAGAAGGAATGCACGCAGATGAATGTTCTCCTGCTTCAGCCCTTCGAGTCCTAAACATTTGTAACCAGAGACAACCCTAAAAGAGAATTTGGGCAAAATGCTTCTTCATGCCCAGGGAGTTGGGCTTGTGTGATAAGGTGTCGCAGCTGCCTGGGCTTGATGCCAGGTGATTCCAGAGGTGCTATCTTCATCCGCTTTCCTGTCTCCACAGCAGAGGGTGCTCGTCTCCTCTGCCGGTCGTGCACTCTTGTAAGATGCACAGGAGGGTGAATGGGGTGTGAGGAGGACGGTTAAATGCTAGACAACAAGCACTGAGCTCTGTTGCTCTGGCCGGAGACCCCTGGGCCGCAGGAAGCCGGGTCGCTGTGGCTCCCATCCACAGCTGACTTGCTCGGTTTGTGGAAAGCTTCCTTTGGATTCCAGCAGTTAGAGGCGGGCGCTGGAGGCAGACACCTGGTCTCTGAGCCGTGACCCAGCCGTGCCTCCTCCAGTCTGCAAAGGGAACTCTGCAGAGTCGGGGCTCTCACTGGATGGTTTTTAGCCCAGGTGCGTGTTTGCAAATCCTTCACTGGCCTAAAGAAGAGAAATATACGGGGTGAGCACATTCATTCACTTAGCCATGTTCACCAAGAGTTACTGTGATTGGAGTGCTTTCCCGTGAGGCCCACACCCTGTGTGGAATCTTCCGGATGTTGCATCACAAACAGCTGTCAGCAAAGCAGTGCAGGGAGGCAGAAAGGCTCCTGCCCTCCAAGGAGGTGAGCATCAGCAAGCCTCTGCTAGCCTCTCGCTCTGAAGCAAGTCAGGTGCAGAGGTCACAAGACGTGAAATAGTCGAGGCCCGGCATGTCTACTTGACTCCGCTCCCTACTCCCAGGCACCGGGTCTTCCCTGCGTTTTGAATCACTGCACAGTTTATCCACAAAACCCTTGGAAACAGGTGTGCTTACGCACAGCTGCCAGCGGGGGCACAGTATAAAAAGGTGAGGGTTAGAAATAGAAGGAAAAGGTAGAAGACGAAATCTGCCTCCTGGAGGCCAGAAGGCATTAGGACTGAGGCTCATGAGTGCTGGGTCCCGGTCCTGAAATCAAGCTCCATGCGTGATCCTGGATGCCCTTCCTGGGGCTCCCCACCTCCAGTCACCACAAAGGCCATCTCTCACTCCCCAGCGAAGCTCCGTGGGCCTCACTCCGAGGAGCGAAATCCCAAGTGAAAGCAAACACTCTTGGGAGAGTATTTGCTCCCAAGAGAAATTCAAGTTTTCTGAGAATCTGGAATAAGCAAGGTAACAACAATAACAATTACAACCTGCATGTTAAATGGGTTAAACACAGCCCAGGGGGCAGGAAGAGGAGACCCCGAGAACTGGAGGGTGTGAGGTGGCCGTGCCCTGGGGTGAACTGTGTCCCCAAAGACCTTCCACGTCCCAACCTCTGGAACCTGTGAACGTGACGTTATCCGGAAAAAGGGTCTTTGCTGGTGTGATCAAGTTACAGATCTCCAGAGTAGGTCATCCTGGATTACCTGGGTGGGCCCTAAATCCGATGGCAAGTGTCCTCACAGGAAGAGGAGACACACAGAAGAGGGGACATGGGGAGAAGTCATGAGAAGGCAGAGGCAGAGAGGATGACGCAGCCACAAGCCAGGGATGCCTGGAGCCCCCGGGAGTGGAAGAGACAGAAAGAATTCTCCCCTAGAGCCATCAAGACCTTGATCCCAGACTTCTGGCCTCCAGAACTGGGAGAGAAGGCCCCTCTGTTGTTTTAGCCAGCCCGTTTGTGGCTATTTGTTCCAGCAGCTCTAGGTTTCACCAGCTCCCTGGGGCTCCAGACGTTCCTCGGCTTGTGGCCGCATCTCTCCAGACTCTGCCCCCGTCTTCACAGGGCTTCTCCTCTCCGTCTCTTGTAAGACTTGTAAGATTCCACCCTTGTTGCTGGAATTAGGGCCCACCTGGGTAATCCTCAGTGATCTCATCACAAAATCCTTACCTTAATTATATATGAAAAGACCCTTTCTCCAAAAAAGGTGACATTCACAGGTTCCAGGCAACAGATCTTCACAGGGACCCCATTCAACCTACTCCTGTGGTTGTCAAGGGTCTGATTCTTTCAAGGGAGGATTAAAATCAACAATCTCCTGTGGTTACAGCAAATCAAAGCTGCCCTTGACATTCTGGTTTTCCGTGGTAAAGTGATGTTCCCAAGAATATGATTCTCTTCAGTCAAGAATCCAGAGTGTTGGGGGCTGGCTCCGTGGTCGAGTGGTTAAGTTTGCGGGCTCTGCTTTGGCAACCTGGGGTTTGTGGGTCCGGATCCTGGGCATGGACCTACACACGGCTCATCAAGCCGTGCTGTGGCGGCGTCCCACATAGAAGAACTAGAATGACCTACAACTAGGATACACAACTATGTCCTGGGGCTTTGGGGAGAAAAAGAGAAGAATCAGTGTTAAACCTGAAAGAGACAATGAGTTACCTGAAACCCTTCTCAGCAGGCGGGGACTGATGTGGGCTTGGTGAATCAAGGAGTCGAAAGAAAGATTTCTTGGACTCTCAAGGTCTGGCAGTAGTGCTCTTTTGTTCAGAGAATAGCATGGAGTACATGGGGACAGGAGCTGCAATGTGTTGAGGGTTAGAGCTAAATTGATAAGGCATGGGTATGTGAGTTATTTCTTTACAAGACAAAGAAAAGATGATGAAAAAAGTCATTAACATGGTATCAGTGAAGGTGGGGTCTGGTTATTGGGTGGTCCTATAACTTTAGATAAGAATCAGATCGGATTAAGTCAGGATGTCCTATTTTTCCTGGAGGATGATACAGATCAGTATGTAGGGCAGGACACCTTGGGCTTCTCCCTGGGGCAGCCTTGATCCTCATCAGGGACCATTTGGTTAAAGTTTTTATTTTTTGTTTGTTTGTTTTTAAAGATTTTATTTTTTTTCCTTTTTCTCCCCAAAGCCCCCCCCCCCCAGTACATAGTTGTATATTCTTTGTTGTGGGTCCTTCTAGTTGTGGCATGTGGAACGCCACCTCAGCGTGGCTTGATGAGCAGTGCCATGTCTGCGCCCAGGATTGGAACCAACGAAACTCTGGGCCGCCTGCAGCAGAGCGTGTGAACTTAACCACTCGGCCACGGGGCCAGCCCCAGGTTAAAGTTTTGTCTGGGGTCACAGACAAGTGGGGAAAGAACCTGGTGGGCCAGGATCCCAGGTTCTGCTCAGGAAGTGGCAAGGACCTAGGTGGAAGAGAGACGGGACATGCCTCCGTGTGTCTGCCAGGATTCCCCAGAGAGAAGCGGCACTAATGGGATGTGTATACACGGAGACAGATTTATACTGGGGAATTTGCTCCCATGATTGTGGGGGCCGGCCAGTCTATATCTGCAGGGCGGCCGGCCGGCTGGAGGCCAGGGAAGGGCTGCAGTCCAGTCTAAAGGTGGTCTGCTGGCTGGATTCCTTCTTGGGGAAGGCCAGTCTTCATTTTATTAAGGCCTTTGTCTTAGTTTGGGCCACTATGACAAAAATACCATAGCCTGGTGGCTAAACAGTGTTTCTTAAAGAAACGCTCATTTCCCATGGTTATGGAGGCTGAGAAGTCCAGGATCAAGGCCCCACAGATCTAGTGTCTGCTGAGAGATTCCTGGTTCAAGGATGGCTGTCTTCTCACTGTGTCCCATATGGTGGCAGGGGTGAAGGAGCTCTCTGGGTCTCTTTTATAAGAGCACTAATCCCTTTCATGAGGGCTCCATGCTCATAAACTAATCATCCCCAAAGGCCCCACCTCCTGACATCATCACACTGGAGATTAGGTTTCAATGGGTGGGTTTTGAGGGGACACAAACATTCAGTCCATAGCAGTCTTCAACTGATTGTATGAGGCACACCCACCCTATAGAGGACAATCCACTTTATTCAAAGTGTGCTGATTTAAATGTAAATCTCATCCCAAGAACACTGTCCCAGAAATGTCCAGAATAGTGTTTGACCAAACATCTGGGCACCGGTGCCCAGTGATGTTGACGCATAAAGTTAACCATCTCGGAGTCTGTGTTACAGAAGCCAAAACCTTGCTTTCCCAGATATCTGCTGGCCAGAGTCTTGAATGAGTTAAAAACTTGGGTTCAAAACAAGCCCTACCCCCAGTTTCACGGCTGAGCAGGTCCAGAGCCGGCTCTCCATCGCGAGAGTGACAAATAAAAATGGCAAGTTATAGGATATATTGGAATATATGAAGAAGCCATTTGGTGTAAACCTAATTCGGCCTGACCTTGTCTTTCCAAAAGGGCCTGACCACGGCTGTTGAGCATGCATTGTATATCTGCTTTAGACATTTCCTATGGCAAGAGCAAAGGCCCTTGAGATAAAGGTGCAACTTCCCTCCCCCTCCCAATGTTGGCATTTCCTTAAGGATTAAGCATCTTTCTTTAGGCCAGAAACTGATTGCTGCGCTCACCTGTGACCGCCAAATAGACTTGCCTCCTGCTATGCCCGCCGAGATAGCAGATCCACTACCTGCTGTGTCCATCAAGCGCTGTGCCGACAGGGCAATCTTGTGACTATTGTGGGAGGGACATTTCAATCGTATGTGAAATATGTTTGGGGGTATATAACCACTCTGTATACCTCACTTCTTTGGTGTCCTTTCTTCCTTCTGGAAGAAAGGCCCCGGGCCATGGTTCTCAGATTTTAGCTCAGAATAAACTCTCCTGAATTTTCATTTATAGATTGGTTATGGATTATTTTTGTCGACAAGAGTAAATCTGGGTCTGGTCACGAAAGAGCTCTGTCCTAGCCCCTTGATTCATCCTGTGCTGAGATCTCAGCGTGCTGTTGTGACAGGACCACTTGAGCCAGCCACAGGCACAGCTGGGGCAGCCATGGGTCAGGGCCACACACAGCCCTCGATGCCCCATTCCAGCCAAGGAAGACTGACCCTGTGGCCACTGTCCAGTCCCATCCGCGGCCAGGGTCAGGCCACCCGCCTCCCCACTGACCTTGTGCATCAGCCTGGGGAGGAAAGGAGAGGGTGACAGGTGAACCCCGTATCATCTCTGTGTGCACAGGAGGGTCTCAGGACGCAATTTTTCATGGAATGCTCAAACCTCGATAGGGCAAGGAATTGGGAGCCAGGAAGATGAACCTCAGAGGTGAGACAGACCTTCACTGACGTTCTGAGATGCCATGTGGGGAGATCTCTGCACCTCAGCTGCAGAGGCTACGCTGGGCCCACCTCGAGAGGCCCCGTGAGCTCTGGTGAGCCCGAGGTCCCTGGCTCCCCAATGCCCCACAGCAGGCTTTGGGCTGTACAGGACAGCATAAGAAGCGGGCAGGTGGACATGATGCCCCTGTGAGCTCCTGGCCTTGGAGGTGATGTTTATAGAGCCACTGGGCACCTTAAAATCAGCAGGCTTGGCCCACTCAACTCGTTCCGTTGAGGCGGAAGCTGAAGCCAGAAGAAGTTTAAGTGACTGTTCAGTCTGTGGGTTAGTGGTGGGACAAAGTGCAGGTCCTTGTACCGGGGCCCCCAGCTCCAGAGCTCACACTTGCCTCCAGGTTCATAGCCAGCTGCGCCTCCTGCTGTGTAGACCTGCATCTCATGTGGTCCCTTGCTGGTCTCTCCAAGCCCATTCTGTGCCTGGCCTCTCCAAGCCCATTCTGTGCCTGTTCTCTTATTCACTGGCACTGTCCAGGAGAAAAAAACTTTTTCTTTACCCTTCTATTCAGTAATTGGGGGCCACAAATTAAACTGACAAAAGATAGACAAGCAACAGAAGAGACAGATTTTTATCCACTTGTATGCAGGAATTCACAAAAATGTGACTCAAATTGGTGGTTAGAATTTGGGTCTTACACATCATCTTACTAGGAGGTGGGAGGAGCAGAGGGCACTTTTGGGGGAACAAATAATTGTTTAGAAGGGTGGGAGGGGAGCACTTATGGAAATACAAAGGACTTTTTTGAAAGATAAATGGGCCCTTAGGAGAACAGACAGAGGCCTGAAGCTTGGGAGGACCGCGTGGGTGTGGCAGGATCCTGGTCTCTCTCCTGTGGTGTCAGTCTGCCGTGGTTGGTGAAACTACCGCCACGGGGAGGGGATTTGGGACAGCTGAGTTCTTTTGGGATACTCTGCTTTTAAGCTGTTGAAATAAATCTCTAGGCAGATGGAGCCTCTCCTGCCGGTGTCACGTCAGGACACTGAAACGGAGATGACTTTCGGGTCCCTGTGAATGCTCCGCTTGACCAGAGCGCAGTGAACCCGGTCAGCCCGTCCCCAAGGCCGGGCCAGCTCTGGGCCTTCTCACTCCGGACAAGGTGGACTCCGCGGCCCCAGCCAATCAGATGCTATTTGTCTCTTCCTTGTTCTCGATTCTTTATCCTATTCGTTATCCTTCTTCCCCTCCATCCCGTTTTGCAGGTCTCTCGAAGGAGACTGTCCCTTAATGAAACGTGCAATACAGTTTGTATCACCTAAATTGTCTTTCTTAATCATTTTTTAACAAAGGAAATAAGGGATTTCAGGAACTATAATGCCTTCAGTTCGAAATAGCTCTTACGCCACCGCGGCAAGTGTGGGCAGCCCGCCCTGGGCCCCTGTGGCGCGGACCCACCCGAGGCCCGCGCTGCCCCGACTCTGCGCTCCGAGGGCGCCCGGGGCCCCGCCGACCGCGTCAGGTGCGGAGGCGGCCGTGAGGCCTGGCTTGTCTCCGCTGCCCCCGCCCACTCCCGTGGTCTCCCCTGGGGGGGATAAATGTCAGAGACGCGGGCCCTCTCGCGCCCGACGGACCGCCCAGAATGTGGCACACGGGCTTTTGTTTGTCGCTTTCCTGGGCCGAGGCGAGACTTTTTTTGAGCAGGGTTTTAAGGACAAGCAGAGAGAACCAAAGCTGCTTTTCTGCAGTTTCTCAGGCACATGAGAGGAAGTCTTATCTGAAGCCAGACAGCTGCCCCTCCCCGCCGGGCTCAGGTCCCTGCGCCCCGGGGAACGGCCCTGGGGCGGTGGGGCTGCTCCCCTCCCGCACAGGGTGTGGCTGAGCGCAGACCCGCAGCGGGCTGAGCTTCGGGCTCTGGATAGCAAGGTGGAGTCACGATAAATCCAGGGAAGAAAAAAGTCGCTTTCAGTAAGATGCGAGCCTGCATTGAAATGGGGCGAGGGAGGACACTGTCTGCGCAGGATACCAAGCAACGGGCTCGCTCCGCTCCCCGGATCTGAGCCAACAGCCACAACGGGCTGGGGATCCAGAAAGGAAGTTTTAATTTGATTAGCCGGCGAATCGAAGACCGGTGACTAATATCTCAAAAAACCATCTTCACGAATTACGGAGTCGAGAGGTGGTTGTATAGGGAAAACGGGCAGTGAGAGGGCCTTTCCTTCAGGCGTGGTGGGCGCCAGGGTCTTTCACTGTTCTCTTCCGTCGGCTGCGATGGATGCCTTGCAGGTGTGTTTCCCGCCTGTGGTCAGCCTGTTTCTGGAGAGAAACTCATACAACAAACGTTTTGATTCATGAAGCTGTGGGGCAGCGCATGCGTAAGCAGAGGCCATAAGTCGGAAGAGCATGTGACTTATTTTAGAGTAAACGCAGAACAGCAAGTAGCCACACAGAGGAGGGGCTGGGGCCGTTTAGCGTCACAAGATGGCCTCACTTAGCTCACTTAACAGGAGAGGCTTGTTTAACCTGGAAATGCTTGGGAGCTGCCCTCCCCGCCCGTCCCTCTTGGCCACCTTGCTGGTAGCCAGTAAGGGAGGGACTTGTAAGGGCCAGGACGGCTTGGGGACGCCTTGGCTGGGCTGCCGTGGGCTGATGGATGTATATCAACTCCAGGGTGCCACCTGTAGGGGAGGAAGACATTTCCTCTTCCCAAATGTGGGTTCGTCTGGCCAGAGAACGAATTAAATTCACATGAGACAGAATAGCAAGAGAAAATTAAACAAAGCTTTATGAGGAACCATGGCCCGGGGCCTTTCTTCCCGAAGGAAGAAAGGACACCGAAGAAGCGGGGTGCACAGAGTAGTTATATACCCCCAAACAGGGTGTTTCACATATGATTGAAATATCCTTTTTACAATAGTTACGAGGCTGCTCTGTCAGCACAGCCCTTCATGGAAATGGCAGATAGGTCTGCTGTCTCAGTGAATGCGGCGGGGTGGTAGGTGTGTTGCCTCGGGCTGGGGGGTCACAGATGACCGCTGCAATCGGTTCCCAGCCTAAAGAAAGATGCTTAATCTTTAAGGAGATGTCAAGGTTGGGAGGGGGAGGGAAGTCAGTTACAGGTTACCAGACAAGCACAATAAAATGTAGATTTTAAGTCCTTGCCTTTGGTATTGATTAAGAGTTTCTAGAGAGAAGGTCATCTCCTTTCTTCTTCCTGGTACAGAGAGGGAGGCACCTTTTACAGATAGAGATTTACCTTACAAATGCAAATGTGTCCTAACAAAGGGCAAGTTCCATTCCTCAGAGCCTCCTTCCCTGTCCCAGTTTATCAAAAGCAATCAGCCTTAAATAATCCTGATGCCAAAGAGACAGATCTTGGGATGGCCATTTCCAGGTCCCTACACACCTCTCTCTCCTCAAGGGGGCAGCTCTCTCTGGGATCCCAAAGCATTGCTTTTGGGTCTGGTTTGTTCCAGCAGGGCTGCAGCAGAGGCTCGGTGGTAGAGGGGAGGGAGGGGTCCATTTCTGCGTGTCTGTCCTTGTGCACTTTTGTCTTGATAATTGCTGAGCATCCTAGAGTCATGGAAACACTGACTGCAGATGTCTGGGAGGGTTCAGCTCGGGCAGCTCTAATCTGCCCCTCGCAGCCTCTGCCTATCTGTCTGTTTTTCCTAGAGGCTAGGAGTATGGTGGAGAGACCAGGGAGGAGGCCGGGCTGCGTTCTGGTCCCACCGCCTCTGTGTGGCCCTTGGCAGTTTCCTGGGAGTCACTGAACTGCTCTGAGCCTCAGGGTGAAGCGGGGTACCTGAGGGCTACTGTAGATGGCCTCTTGACCTTGTTCCCAACACAGACATGGATGAATCTGGTCAGTTTGCTGCTTTCCCCTCAGGTTGAGGGGTGACTCGGTCTCCAGGATTTGTGAGCTTGTTGTGCAGAAGAGAGAATGCCTTTGGGGAAGTTGTGATCACCAGATGGCCGGCCTCCAGCAGCCAGTGCAGACTGCCCGGGGGCTTCTTGGGAGTGAACCCTTTGTTTTGCGGAGCTCCTCCTGCCCAGCCCCTTAGCTCTATAAAGCTCCCCTGCTTTTTGCTCTGGTAAAGGCAAATTTGAGTGAAGCCATGCTCCCACCTTCTCGGCTTGGCCAACTCGAATAGGGCCTTTTTCCGTCTCCAAGCACCGGTGTCTTGGTGTTTGGCTTGCCATGCATCAGGCACACGAACTTGAGATTAAGAGGTTTGGTAACAAAGTGTCTTCCACTCTGAAGAGACTACAAGACTGTAAACAAACGTCCACCAAGTTAATGGCCTTACAGTCGCCCCCATATCTACCTTTGAAGGAGGGCTCCCATATGGGTCCTCCTGGGGTTGACAGGATGGCAGGACACTTGAGGGATTTTCTGGCAAACTGATACATTATTCCGTTACACAACCATGGGAAGCTAAAATTAAAGTTAGTAGAGAACTTGCCAGATTCTGGTACATACCAAAGCCTGCACATGGGATCCTGGAAAACTGGCAGAAACCAGCGAAGGGTGAGCAATCTTTCTAGAGTCCCCTTGATGCGGGGTCGGTGAGCCGAGGAGTCGAAAGAAAGATTTCCTAGACTCAAGATCTGGCAGTAGTGCTTTTTTATTTAGAGAATAGTGTGGAATAGCATGGGGACAGGACCCATGGGCAGGCAGAGCTCCTGCTGCTGCCCCCGCTGGCATGGGGACAGGACCCATGGGCAGGCAGAGCTCCTGCTGCTGCCCTGAGTTGAGGGTTAGGGCTAATTTTATAAGGCATGGGTACGTGACTTATTTTTACTGGAAAAAAAAGAAAAAGAAAAAGATGATGTAAAAAGTCATTAAATGATTTCAGTGCAGATGGGGTCTGGTTATTGTGCGGTCATATAACTTTAGATACGAATCTGGCCATATAGATCGGCATGCAGGTGAGGATGCCCCGGGCTTCTCTCCCTGGGGCAGTCGTAATTCATACCATAAAAAAAGTCCACTGGGTCATATAGTTTGGCATGTAGGCCAGGTCACCTTGGGCTCCTCTAGCTGGGGCAGCCTTAATCCACATCACCCTCTCTCAAGTCTGTCCCTAGTGCCTGGTCAAGAGAAGAAAGTAAAATTCACGTTGTCCCTTCCTTTAGTGTTTGTCCTAGCTGAACTGACAAGACATCTGAAAGGATTTTTTTCAAAGTAACTCTGTGGTCAGAAATTGGCCAGATTGAAAGCTGATATTCAGAGCCTGATAGGAACTTCTTTTCTTCTTCTCTCAGCTAAATGTACAGGGGAGGGGGGGGGGGGGGGGATCTTCTAAAGACTTTGTGGAAGGATTTACTAAACATTCCGAATGTTCCAGCTCTAAATCTAGAACATAGGAATCCTTTTGATTTTCATCTTAGTTGAAGATCTTCTCCTTAATATAAAAAAAAAGCAAACTGAGATAATGTAGTCGGACAAATGGATCAACCTATGTTGCAACCTGATTCCTTGAGGAATTAATAACAACTGTCCTTATCTTACGAATCTTTGCAAAATAAGAAATGCAGCCTCAGAAACAATTCAAAGTCCACCTATCCTTTTTGCCAATCCCAAAACCTCCCTTGTTTACCTCAAAAGGCTTGTAAGTATTGTTAAAATTCTAGCCTTAGGAAACAAGCGTCCTTCTTGGAGGAACTTGCGTTCTTCCCTGTGCCTTTCAGATGTAAATGATTTGCCTCCAGGAACTCTTATCCGGGCCATCTCTTTGAAATGCAAACTTCAGAGAGGTCATTCTTATAAAAACCAAATAAACAAAAGGGAGAAAGACCATTCAGAATTTAGGCAAATGTCTTCTCCACAAATATTAATAGAAAGCTTTAACCATCTGAGCAGGTAATCTTAACTCATTCCATCTTGCAAAAATACAATTTGGATCCAACTTCTTTTGTAACTAGTGAGCTTTGTATTATTGTACCTGATTTATGTCTACAATTTTACAAGAGAAGCTATAAAGGTCTCTGTTTATGTCTGTCTGTTTATGTGTGTCTCTATATATGTGCTGCAGATACGTGATATTTTTCTACCTCTGGATGATACTGTTAACATTCGTTTGTAGAAGAGATCTATCTAATTGGCATAAAAACAAGCAAGCACTTATATGAATTAAGGATTCCTAAAATTCTCAGAAATAGAAAAACTAATCCAAATGTTTTTCCAGTCCACATGATCTGGGGAAGTATTTGGTATTAAAGCTAGTTTAAGGTTGTTAGTTTAGTTAAAACAAGTATGTCTTCAGTTGTCGGCATTCACAATCATGCAGAAATGCAGCTTTTTCTACCTGGGTTTACTAGTCAAATAAACTCATATTATCACCACTGCAGAATCTGTCAGCAAGAGGAATAACTTGGTACGATGCAATTTTCATGAGTAACCTAAACGTAATTGTTGAGAAGAAGTAAATTAAATAGATGTAAGTGGGATAAAAGTTTTTGAGTGAACTTTCTAAATAGTTTCCCCAAGTCTTTTTGGTAACCTGAAATTTTAAAGTTTTGCTTAGTTAAATTAAATGACAGGTAGTCATTGAATATCTAGATTATTTTCAAATAAAATAGAATACTGAAATATTAAATCCTGAACATAGGTTTCTCTACTTTTGCTTCTTATTACTGAGAAACTTAAGATATTTGGGTCTATTAGTAAACATGTTTTGTGCTACATTTAAAAAAGTTTTATGAGGAAGATTATACTTCTAGAAATTATGAAATGTATTTACGTCTACCAATCCACAGAACGCTACTATAAGAGACAGTCTATAATTATTTATTTCTTTTCACTAGAAAACAAGGCTTACGAATTCTAATATGTATAATTAGAGCTACTGGAAATAAGAAGGGAACCATCTCTGCGTGCAAAGAATGTAGGATATGTGTTTTCAGTAAGAGAAGGTATGAGAACAGGGGATCATTTTTGTTGAGAAAAAAGAAAGTAGTGTTCCAAAGTGAGGCTGGTTATTTCAGAATGAGAAAGAGGGAAAAAAAGACATAGGGCAAAATCGTAAAAGGTTTGTGGAAAAGGAATCTTGGGAAAGGAATTTTATGCATGGCCAAGTTGGATAAGATTGAATTTGTTATAAAGGCTTTAAAAATAAGCTTCAATATCAATAGTGTGCTTATGTAAAACTAAACCTTAATTTTCTTTCATCTGCTAAAAAGACAGGTTTCCTTAGATTATTGGTCTGCTGTTAACAAGAAATCGTAAGCAAAGTTTTTCTTTACCTTTCAAGTAACTGCCTAGAAAACAAAGCTTCTGTATTTTGTCAAAATAATTTAAATGTTTCATGTTGTCTTTATCATGTTTTTGTTTACTTAAGAAAGTTGAGTCTTCTCTATTAAAAGAGCTACGGTTTTTGTTTTGTTTTTACAACTATTTACCTTTCTGTATTTACTTGTGAAGTCTTTAACTGTTACTATGGTTAAGTGGATAATTAAGTATTGTTTCACAGTGACCTATAATCCTATTTGACTAAGTGATTAAAACCTCTTGATATTTTTGAAAAACTTCCCAAAAATGAAATTCTAAATAAAGTCTTTTTGACCTGGAAGTAACTGGGATTTTCCAGAGGGCCCCTGGAACTTGTCAAAAGATTTGTTGTCTCTCCTTATAAAAAGAGAGATGTTAAACTAATTAGGTTTAACTGATATGTTAAATTACATGGGAATCATGATCAAATAAGAAGCAATACTAAGGCTTCTTTATGTTATATTTGTATAGGTATATGTCATAAGTGTTCCAGAAATTCTATTCCTGGAAATCTGATTTGTCCTGATATAACGTTATCAGTCATAATACCAGTTATTATCTTAAAATGTTGTATATCACTGAAATAACTACATTTCCATGTCAAATAAACTGTCATCAGATCTCAAACAATGGACATTTTTAAGTCTTTTGTCATTTCCAGATAGTTCTTGTTTTACTCTGATGTTTTTGCAAAGTGAGACACATGGAAACAACTTTACCAAGTGCTCCTGACCACTGACACTGCTGCAAAATTAAAAGGCGTAGAACCTTGGGTACCATCTCACAGTGGAAGAAGGCTGTGCCTGACCTCTGGTCCTGTGCAAACTATGGACACCTCCAGATCAAACTGACTAGGAAAAGAAGTAGCTGACATGGGGGTAGACTGCTTCCACCCAAGATGCCAGATCAAGTCTTCATACTTCAACTAAACAGGAAACCCTTTCTTCTTCTCTTTCTTTCCTTTACTCTGGCATTGGCCTGGAAAGATAACACCATCATCCATATCTCCCAGGCCATTGCTAAGGGGGGAAACCTGTCAGACTGCTGGATTTGTCATCAAAAACTGCAGTCTGTCTATGATGCTAGAGACCCCCTGATCTTCCCTGTGACCAATTTCTCTTCTATTCCCAACGTCCCATAAATTACAATTGACCGCTATTAGAAGTTATATACAGAGTCTGACTTTTACAGCCGGGACATCCAGGGCCCTGCTTTTACCTTTCTTCAATTATTACTGTACATGCTCATTTAGACACAAATACCTAAGCAAATCGTAGTATGTTTGCACCCCAAACTCTCATGATCATTTAGTCAGATCGGCCCCCAATCATGCAAAGAGCTCACCAGCAGCCCTCATCTTAGCAAGAAATTTAGGACAATTTTTTATTTCAGGCTAGGAGATTTACTTCCTGGATGTGCCAAAAACCCTAACTGACCCTGGCTTGCACGGGCAAATGCGACAATCCCTGTGAGTGAATCCATTGCCAGTGCTGCCTTAGCAGGAGTGATTTGTGCCCTGACAGGATTTGCCTTTGTCTGTGGTGGTTATCATTTTCCTTGGGCCTATGAATATGTAGATGGCTGCTGCAAAGGTGGGCAATGCCTCTCGGGTACATAACCGTGCCCCTAACTGTTCACAAGCTGAGAAACCTCACTGGTCAATGCCCCTGAATTTACACCATTGACTTAGAGGGGACCTACCAGGTGGCAGTCAGGATTTAGGATTTGCTTCCTTTGGCAGGCCCCTACTTCCCTGGTTAGGAGTACGTATGAATTAGGCTATGATCAAGAACCTCTCCTTAACTCTTGAAGGTATGGCAGAATCCACTGCTAAAGCGATTGGTGCCCAAGAAAAATCCTTAGACTCTCTGGCCAAGGTTGTTCTTGATAATAGGATAGCCCTTGATTATCTTTTAGCTGATCAAGGAGGTGTCTGTGCTGAGGCCAACACCACCTGCTGCACCTGGGTTAATGCTTCTGGGGAAGTTGAAACTCAGCTATATAAGATCACTGAACAAGCCACTTGGCTTAAGAAAGCGACTCCTTCACTGGGGTCTTTCTTTGACGTATTTGGTTTTGATTGGTTTGTGTCTTGGGGACCATGACTTCAAAGGGCACTCCAGACATTGGGCGTTATCCTGCTTATAATAATCGTGGTGGTCTCCCTGGTGCACTGTGTTCTCTCGAAGCTTCAAATGCATGTTCACAGCTGCTAAACCCCAAGCAAATGACCTCCCTAAGACTGGAACATCAGAAAAAGGATGAAGAGAACGACTGACTTAAAAATTGTGAACCTGAAGTTCTGACCTGTGACTACCACACAGAGGATCAGCAAAAACTGTACGATCTTAAGAACAGTAGCTGGAAGTGGCACTAATGCCTGAAATTTTGGTCACACCTCTTAGTTGGGCTGAGAGTCCGATCAAAGGGGAATTGTTAAAAAAGAGACAACAGGCCCCAAATGGGGTCACTTGTGCTAAGCCCCATGTCACCAAATCGAGACTCAACACCTAGCTTGACTATAGTTTCAGCCTCCCTGAGGAGTGGGATCTTGGACCAGTCCATCTGGAATTCCCTGGTCAGCATGTGTGAGGCAATCCCCCTGATAGACCCCTGCTGTCCCCCAAAGGAAGGTGACCTTGTCACAAACAATCCTCTCTTTGCTAGTAACTTCCTCACCCCGCACCCTGCTGCCCATAAACGTCATTATGAGGGGCCGGTGGTGCAGTGGTTAAGTTTGCGCGTTCCGCTTCTCGGCGGCCCGGGGTTCGCCGGTTCAGATCCCGGGTGCACACATGGCACCGCTTGTCAAGCCATGCTGTGGCAGGCGTCCCACGTATAAAGTAGAGGAAGATGGGCACGGATGTTAGCTCAGGGCCAGTCTTCCTCAGCGAAAAGAGGAGGGTTGGCAGTAGTTAGCTCAGGGCTAATCTTCCTCAAAAAAAAAAAGTCATTATGAGCAGCTCCTCAGAGCTCCTTTCTCCCTGCTAGACGGGATGCTGCCAGATTCGTGAATTATCGAATAAAGCCAATAAGATCTTTAAAATGTACCCAGTTTAATTTTTTTAAAAAACACATGTAACACAAGGATACATTTTACAGAGTGTTTATTCAATTTTCCCGACTTGTCCCCAAATTGTCTTTTTATTGAGGTGAAATTTACATAACATGAAGTCCACCATTTTAAAGTGTATGATTCAGTGACATTTGGTATCTTTACAATGCTATGCTACCTCTGTGTATAGCATATTCGCAAAACATTTTAATTAACCCAAAAGAAACCCTGTGAGTATTTTTTTTTAAAGATTGGCACCTGAGCTAACAACTGTTGCCAATCTTTTTTTTTTTTAAATTTTTCTTCTTTTTCTCCCCAAAGCCCCCCAGTACATAGTCGTGTATTTTAGTTGTGGGCCCATGTAGTTGTGGCATGTGGGACACCAACTCAGCGTGGCCTGATGGGTGGTGCCATATCTGCACCCAGGATCCAAAAGCCTGGGCCGCTGAAGCAGAGCACACGAACTTAACCACTCGGCCAGGGGGCCGGCTGCCAAACCCCCCGACCTGTGAGTATTAATTAGTCACCCACCATTCCTTCTTATCTCTATCTCTGGGAAACTCCAATTTGTTTACTAATCTGCACTTACTTATTCTGGATATTTTATGTCAGTGAAATCGTACGGTGTGTTTCCTTTTGTGTCTGGCTTCTGTCAGGTAGCATGATGTTTCCTAGGTCTCGCCATGTTGTATTTCATTCCTCTTTTGGCTGAATAATTTTCCACTGTATGTATATGACACATTCATCCATTCATCCTTTGATGGGCATTGGTTTGTTTTCAAACATTTTTCTTTTTCTTTTTTTTCAGGATAAAATATACAAATATATTTTATTTATTTTTTATTGCGTCAACATTGGTTTATAGCATTATATAAATTTCAGGCATACATCATTATATTTCGATTCCTGTGAAGAGTACATCACGTTCATCACCCAAAGACTAATTACCATCCATCACCACACACATGTGCCTAGTCACCCCATTCAGCCTGCTCCCTCCCTTCTTCCCTTCTGGTAACTGCCAATCCAACCTCCCTCTCTTTGTGATTGTTTGTTCTTGTTGTTATCTTCTACTCATGAGTGAGATCATACAGTATTTGACTTTCTCCCTCTGACTTATTTCACTCAGCATAATACCCTCAAGGTCCATCCATGTTGTCGCAAATGGCAAGATTTCATCATTTTTTATGGCTGAGTAGTATTCCATTGTGTATATATACCGTATCTTCTTTATCCATTCCTCCCTTGGTGGGCACCTAGGTTGCTTCCAAGGCTTGGCTATTGTGAAAAATGCTGTGATGAACATAGGGGTGCATGTATCATTATGCATCTGTGTTTTCAAGTTCTTTGGATAAATACCCAGCAGTGGAATACCTGGATCATATGGTAGATCTATTCTTAATTTTCTGAGGACTCTCCTTACTGCTTTCCATACTGGCTGCACCAGTTTGCACTCCCATCAGCAGTGTACGAGAGTTCCCTTCTCTCCACATCCTCTCCAACACTTGTTTCCTGTCTTGTTAATTATAGCCATTCTGACCGGAGTGAGGAGATACCTCACTGTAGTTTTCATTTGTATTTCCCTGATAGTTAATGATGTTGAACATCTTTTCATGTGCCTGTTGGCCATCTGTCTATCTTCTTTATAGAAATCTCTGTTCAGATCTTTTGCCCATTTTTTAATTGTGTTGTTGAGATGTATGAGTTCTTAGTATAATTCAGATATTAACCCCTTATCTGATATATGGTTTGCAAATATCTTCTCCCAATTATTAGGTTGTCTTTTCGTTTTGTTGATGATTTCCTTTGCTGTGCAGAAGATTTTTAGTTTGATGTAGTCCCATTTGTTTATTTTTTCTAATGTTTCTCTTGCTTGGTCAGACATGGGACTTGAAAATATGCTGCTCAGACTGATGTCATAGAGCGTACTGCCTATGTTTTCTTCTAGAAGTTTCATGGTTTTGGGTCTTACATTCAAGTCTTTAACCCATTTTGAGTTGATTTTTGTGCATGGTGTAAGGGAATGGTCTACTTTCATTCTTTTGCATGTGGCTGTCCAGTTTTCCCAACACCATTTATTGAAGAGGCTCTCCTTTCTCCATTGTATGCTCTTGGCTTCCCTGTCAAATGTTAGCTGATCATAAACGTGTGGGTTTATTTCTGGGCTCTCGATTCTGTTCCATTGATCTGTGTGTCTGTTTTTGTGCTAGTACCATGCTGTTTTGGTTACTATGGCTTTGTCGCATATTTTGAAATCAGGGAGTGTGATACCTCCAGCTTTGTTCTTTTTTGTCAAGATTGCTTTGGCTATTCAGGGTCTTTTGTTTTCCATATAAATTTTAGGATTCTTTGTTCTACTATGAAAAATGTTCTTGGAACTTTGGTAGGAATTGCATTGAATCTACTGATTACTTTAGGAAGTGTGGACATTTTAACTGTGTTAATTCTTCCAATCCAAGAGCACAGAATATCTTTCCATTTCTCTGTGTCTTCTTCGATTTCTTTCAACAATGTTTTATAGTTTTCACCGTACAGATCTTTCACCTCTTTGGTTAAGTTTATTCCTAAGTATTTTATTCTTTTTGTTGCAATTGTAAATGGGATTGTACTCTTAATTTCTCTTTCTGCTACTTCGTTGTTAGTGTATAGGAATGCAACTGATTCTTTTTTTTTTTAATTGAGTTAACGATAGGTTACAATCTTGTGAAATTTCAGTTGTACGTTATTGTTTGTCATTCATGTTGTAGGTGCACCACTTCACCCTTTGTGCCCACCCCCCACCCCACCTTTCCCCTGGTATCCACTAAACTGTTCTTAGTCCATAATTTTAAATTCCTCATATGAGTGGAGTCATACACCGATTATCCTTCTCTCGCTGGCTTATTTCACTTAACATAATTCCCTCAAGGCCCATCCATGTTATTGCAAATGGAATGATTTTGTTCTGTTTTACAGCTGAGTAGTATTCCATTGTATATATGTACCACATCTTCTTTATCCATTCGTCTGTTGATGGGCACTTAGGTTGCTTCCACGTCTTGGCTATTGTAAACAGTGCTGCAATAAACATTGGGGTGCATAGGACTTTTGGGATTGCTGACTTCAGGCTCTTTGGATAAATACCCAGTAGTGATATGGCTGGATCGTATGGTAGTTCTATTTTTAATTTTTTGAGGAATCTCCATACTGTTTTCCATAGTGGCTGCACCAGTTTGCATTCCCACCATCAGTGTATGAGGGTTCCTTTTTCTCCGCAACCTCTCCAACATTTGTTGCTATTAGTTTTAGATATTTTTGTCATTCTAACGGGTGTAAGGTGATATCTTAGTGTAGTTTTGATTTGCATTTCCCTGATAATCAGCGATGATGAGCATCTTTTCATGTGCCTATTGACCATCAGTATATCTTCTTTGGAGAAATGTTTGTTCATGTCTCCAGCCCATTTTTTGATTGGGTTGTTTGATGTTTCGTGGTTGAGTTGCGAGAGTTCTTTATATATTATGGATATTAAGCCTTTGTCAGATATATGACTTGCAAATATTTTTTCCCAGTTAGTGGCTTGTTTTTTTGATTCAATCCTGTTTTCATTTGCCTTGAAGAAGTTCTTTAGTCTGATGAAGTCCCATTTGTTTATTCTTTCTATTGTTTCCCTTCTCTGAGAAGGCATGGTGCCTGAAAAGATCCTTTTAATACTGATGTCAAAGAGTGTACTGCCTACGTTTTCTTCCAGAAGCCTTATGGTTTCAGGTCTCACCTTTAGGTCTTTGATCCATTTTGAGTTTATTTTGGTGAATGGTGAAAAAGAGTGGTCAATTTTCATTCTTTTACATGTGGCTTTCCAGTTTTCCCAGCACCATTTGTTGAAAAGACTTTCTTTTCTCCGTTGTATGCCCTCAGCTCCTTTGTCAAAGATAAGCTGTCCATAGATGTGTGGTTTTATTTCTGGGCTTTCAATTCTGTTCCACTGATCTGTGCACCTGTTTTTGTACCAGTACCATGCTGTTTTGATTACTGTAGCTTTGTAGTATGTTTTGAAGTCAGGGATTGTGATGCCTCCCGTTTTGTTCTTTTTTCTCAGGATTGCTTTAGAAATTCGGGGTCTTTTGTTGCCCCATATGAATTTTAGGATTCTTTGTTCTAATTCTGTAAAGAATGTCATTGGGATTCTGATTGGGATGGCGTTGAATCTGTAGATTGCTTTAGGTAGAACGGACATTTTAACTATGTTTATTCTTCCAATCCATGTACATGGGATGTCTTTCCATCTCCTTATGTCGTCATCCAGTTCTCTCAGAAAGGCCTTGTAATTTTCATTATATAGGTCCTTCACTTCCTTAGTTAAATTTACCCCAAGATATTTTATTCTTTTTGTTGCGATTGTGAATGGTATTGTGTTCTTGAGTTTTTTTTCTGTTGGTTCATTACTGGAGTATAGAAATGCTACTGATTTATGCAAATTGATTTTATACCCTGCAACTTTGCTGTAGCTGTTGATTACATCTAACAGTTTTCCAATGGAGTCTTTGGGGTTTTCTATATATAAGGTCATGTTGTCTGCAAACAGCGAGAGTTTCACTTCTTCCCTTCCTATTTGGATTCCTTTTATTCCTTTTTCTTGACTGATTGCTCTGGCCAGGACCTCCAGTACTATGTTAAATAAGAGTGGTGATAGAGGGCATCCTTGTCTCGTTCCTGTTTTCAGGGGGATGGCATTCAGTTTTTGCCCATTGAGTATGATGTTGGCTATGGGTTTGTCTTATATGGCCTTTATTACATTGAAGTAGTTTCCTTCTATGCCCATTTTGTTCAGAGTTTTTATCATAAATGGCTGTTGGATCTTGTCAAATGCCTTCTCTGCATCTATTGAGATGATCATGTGGTTTTTATTCCTCAGTTTGTTGATGTGGTGTATCACGTTGATTGATTTGCGGATGTTGAACCATCCCTGTGTCCCTGGTATGAATCCCACCTGATCATGAGGTATGATCCTTTTGATGAATTGCTGAACTCTGGTTGCCAAAATTTTGTTTAGAATTTTTGCATCTATGTTCATCAGTGATATTGGCCTGTAGTTCTCTTTTTTCGTGGTGTCCTTGTCAGGTTTTGGTATCAGCGTGATGTTGGCCTCATAGAATGTGTTAGGAAGTGTTCCATCTTCCCTAATTTTTTGGAATAGCTTGAAAAGGATAGGTATTAAATCCTCTCTGAAAGTTTGGTAGAATTCCCCAGGAAAGCCATCTGGTCCTGGGGTTTTATTCTTTGGGATGTTTTTTATTGCTGTTTCCATCTCTTTCCTTGTGATTGTTCTGTTCAAATTGTCTGCCTCTTCTTGAGTGAGCTTTGGGAGATTGTAGGAGTCCAAGAATTTATCCATTTCCTCTAGGTTATCCATTCTGTTGGCATATAGTTTTTTGTAGTATTCTCTTATAATCTGTTGTATTTCTGCATAGTCTGTTGTTATTTCTCCTCGCTCATTTCTGATTTTGTTTATTTGAGCTTTCTCCCTTTTTTCTTTGTAAATCTGGATAGTGGTTTGTCAATTTTATTTATCTTCTCAAAAAACCAGCTCTTTGTCTCATTGATCCTTTCTACTGCCTTTTTCGTTTCAATAGTATTTATTTCTGCTCTGATTTTTATTATTTCTCTCCTTCTGCTGACTTTGGGCTTCATTTGTTCTTTTTTCTCTAGTTCAGTTAGGTGTGTTTAAGGTTGCTTATTTGGGATTTTTCTTGTTTGTTAAGATGTGCCTGTATTGCGATGAATTTTCCTCTTAATACAGCTTTTGCTGTATCCCATATGAGTTGGTATGGCATGCTATCACTTTCATTTGTTTCCAGGTATTTTTTAATTTCTTCTTTAATTTCTTCAATGATCCATTGCTTGTTCAATAGTGTATTGTTTAGTCTCCACATCTTTGTGCCTTTCTCAGCTTTTTTCTTGTAATTAATTTCTAGCCTTATAGCACTATGATCAGAGACGATGCTTGTTATTATTTCAATTTTTTTAAATTTGTAGAGGCTTGCCTTGTTTCCCAACATATGGTCTATCCTTGAGAATGCTCCATGTGCACTTGAGAAGAATGTGTATTCAGCTCTTTCAGGGTGAAGTGATCTATATATGTCTATTAAGTCCAATTGTTTTAGTTTTTCATTTAGCTCCACTATTTCCTTGTTGATTTTCTGTCTGGATGATCTGTCCATTGATGTGAGTGGGGTGTTGAGGTCCCCTACTATTATTGTGTTGTTTTTAACATCTTCCTTTAGGTCTGTTAATAGTTGCTTTATGAATCTTGGTGCTCCTGTGTTGGGTGCATAGATATTTATAAGCGTTATTTCTTCTTGATGAAGTGTCCCTTTGATCATTATATATTGTCCCTCTGTGTCTCTCTTTACCTGTCTTATTTTGAAATCCATTTGTCTGATATAAGAATTGCAACACCTGCCTTTTTTTCCTTGCTATTAGCTTGAAGTATTGTCCTCCACCCCTTCACCCTGAGTCTGTGTTTGTCCTTGGGGCTGAGGTGTGTTTCCTGGAGGCAACAAATTGTTGGATCTTGTTCTTTAATCCATTTTGCCACTCTGTGTCTTTTTATTGGAGAGTTCAATACGTTTACATTGAGAGTGATTATTGATGCATGTGGACTTAATGCTGTCAATCTGTCGCTCATTATCTTGTTTTCCTGCATTTCTTTTCCTGTTTGCTTTAGACTACCCATTTAATACTGCAATTTCTTATGCTGGGTTTCTTAGATTTTTCCTTATTTATGATTTGTGACTCTGTTCTGTACTTTATTTTAGTGTCTCCCTTGAAGTTTGTATTTAGAATGTCGTGTATAATATAGTCTATTCTCTGGTGGTCTCTTACTTACTTGACCAATACTGATTTAGACCCTTTGCTCTTCCCCTCCTAAATAATTATTTTCATTTTTTATTCCAACTCGTCTTATTAATTTGTAGTTAGAGTGATAAGATCGTCCTTGCTTTCGTAGTTTCCTTACCTTTACCCTAACGCTACAGTTGAATATTTGCTATCCTGTTCTGGTTCTATCCATCGGTCTCCCTAGTCTGTGGATTGTGTCCCCTTTCTCCCTTTTTTCTTTTTTCAGGTATGAGAGCCTTCTTGAGGATTTCTTGTAATGGAGGGTTTTTAGTTACAAATTCCCTTAACTTTTGTTTGTCTGGAAAAGATTTAATTTCTCCCTCATATCTGAAGGAAATTCTTGCTGGATAGAGTATTCTTGGCTGAAGATTTTTATATTTTAAAGCTTTGAATATGTCACTCCATTCTCTCCTAGCTTGTAGGGTTTCTGTAGAGAAATCCGCTGACAGTCTGATAGGGGCTCCTTTATAGGTTATTCTCTTTTTTTTCCCTTACTTCCCTGAGTATTCTTTCCTTGTCTTTCCTTTTTGCCAATTTTACTACTATGTGCCTTGCAGTAGCTCTTTTTACATCGACAAATCTAGGAGATCTAAAACCCTCCTCTACACACATTTCTCCGTCGATCCCTAGATTTGGGAAGTTCTCTTCAATAATTTTGTTAAGTACACTTCCTGCTCCATTTTCCTTTTCCACATTCTCAGGAATTCCTATGATCCTTATGTTCTTACTCCTCATTGAATCCATTGTCTCTCGGAGATTTTCCTCATTTTTTTTAATTCTTAGTTCTCTTTCTTCCTCTGTCTGGAGCCATTCAGCCTGTCTATCTTCAATTATGTTAATTTGCTCTTCTATAGTGTCTACACAGGCATTCAGGGAATCCGTATTCTGTTTTATCTGGTCCATTGTGTTTTTCATCTCTAGTAATTCTGTTTGATTCTTCTTTATGATTTCAATCTCTTTTGTGAAGTAACTCCAGAACTCGTTGAGTTGTCTATCTGAATTCTCTTTTAACTCATTGAGTTTTTTAATGACGGCTGTTTTGAAGTCATTGTCATTTAGGTTATATATTTCATTGTCTTTGGGATTGTTTTCTGGGTATTTGTCATTTTCCTTCTGTTCTGGAGATGTAATATATTTTTTCATATTGTTTGATGGTGTGGATTTGTGCCTCCGCATAGAGATAGAGTTTAGTTACTACTTCCACTTGTTTCTACTGGTGTGGTGGGGGAACAGCTGTTTATACTGCACCAACCAGGAACCCTGTCAGCTGTTGCTAACTGGGCCTGGGCCCCTCCTCATAGTCACAGTGGTCCTGTGGGGTCCCTCTTCAGCTGTGGGGGCAGTCACAAGAGGGCTTCAGGCTGCTGGTGTCTACTGTTGCAGACCACCTAGACGTGCTCCCTCCTTAGGGTCTGCAGCAGTGTTATGGGCTTTCCCAGCGGCCAGGGGCAGGATCACTTATATTTGCAGCTCTGTCACTGTCGGAGCCCACAAAATCTCACTTGTCCAATATGGTCACAGCAGAGCTATGGGCATCTTCTGCAGTCTGTGGTTAGCTCACCTAGCTATGCTACTTTTGTCTCAGGGTCTTCCAGCCTTGTGGTTGGTGGGCAGGGCCTCTCTACTAGTGCTGTACAGAGGCTTTCGCTGAGGCTGCTGTGAGACTGTAGAGTTTCCCCCTGGGCCGTGGAGCCGGGCCGCTGGAACTCCACCCAGCCCCATTCTCTCCCCCAGGATCTCGGGGAGCCCCTTGCCCTGTCTTGGGGACAGCCGGAGACTGTGAGTTCAGTGGCGGCTGGCCGGCTGCGGCCCTGCCTGGGATTCTCCTCTTTGGGAACCTCCCGGCGTTCTGAATGCTGGGCGGAGCCTCTCCACTAATGGTGAGTAGAGGTTTTGCCTGCTGCCAGAACGGGACCCTGGAGTTTCCCCCTGGGCTGTGGAGCTGGCCGCTGGAACTCCACCCAGCCCCAGTCCTCTCCCAGGATATCTCTGGCAGCCCCGTGCCCCGTCCAGGCGACAGCTGCAGTCTGTGGGACTGGTGGCAGCAGCTGGCGGGCTGCTACCCCGTTAGGGATTCTCTCCAGGAGCCTCGCGGCATTGTGGATGCTGGGAAGAGCCTCTCTGCTAATGGCAAGTAGAGGCTTTTGCTGCCGCCACCGGTGTGGGACTCTGGAGTTTCCCCCTGGGCTTAGGTGTAATTGCAGGGGGCTTAGGTAGGGCTGTAGTCACCTGTTTCCACTGTCGCTCCTCTGGTGTGCTCACCCTCCTGCCCTTGGTGTATGGCAATGTTTTGGGGGCGTCCGCTGGAAGAAAACCACTTGCAGGTACTAGGCTGTTTGGGGGTGGGGGTCGGAGAGTTTTCACCTATCTCCACCTCCTCCCAGGGGGAAGTCCATCCGCCTTCCGATGTATAGCAGCATGGGTCTCTCAGGCGTCCTGAGATGCTATATGGATATCCTTTGTTAAGCGATGAATGTCCAATTAGTTGTAGATTCGAAGGGGGAGAGACAAAGAAGACTACTCACGCCACCATCTTGGTGACGTCCATGAAATCCATTTTTGAAGGGACCATATCAGTGTCTTCCAACATGTCCTATGTACTAAACTTCTCTTAATGTTTCCTTAGGGTGTTATTTATCTTTTCCCTCTATAACCACTGCTTCCCAGAAACTGAAATTTATATCTGAAGGTTGATTCAATTGAGGTTAAATATCTTTCAAAGGAAGACTTCACAGTGATGCTGTATTCTTCATGTTGTTATATTGCACAGAAGGCACATTTTGTAGGCAGACTTCTAACATAGATTTCACCATGTGGTATACATGGCTTGTATAACCCACCACCTTAAATGTGGGTGGAACCTGGGACTATGATGAGATACCACTACAGTACAGTAATTATGTTATATGGAAAAAGGAATTTTAAAGATAAAATTAAGGTGCCTAATTTGTTGATGTTACATGAAGCAAAAGGGAAGGCATCCTGGGTGGGCCTGCTACAATTAAGGACATCCTTGAAAGAGGAAAGAGGCGGCCCTGGAGATCCTCGTGCCACCCCCCAGAGCTGGCTGCCATGTTATGCAGGAGCCAAATGCCACCGAGCCAAGAGCAGACCGTTAGAACCAAGAGCAGTGCTGGCCTACAGCTGCAAGAAAACATGAAATAATGTTTCCAAACACCTGAGGGAGCTTGAGTACCCGCCTAGCTAACATTTTGATTTCAGATTTTTTAGGATTCAACTAAAACATTCTTGTCTCCTGACCACAAGCTATGACTTAATAAATTTGTGTTTTTTAAGCTGCTAAAGTCATGCTAACTTTTGCACAGCAATAGAAGACTAATACAACACGCAGTGTCTGATTGCCTGTCAGTAGAGATTCCAAGATTGATTAATAGACAAGGAGAGTTTGACACTAGCCTTTTATCTGTTTTATGACACTTACAGTATGCCAATATCCTTCCTTACTCCTTTTTTAGTAACACTAAGAATGGGATTGTGAACATTTTTATTTGTAATGCTATTCCATTAGTTACAGAAATTATTCATTTTGATGCCCAAATTCTTCAGCTTTGCATTTGGAAGTCCCTAATCACTATCTTCTCTGTCTTTTTCATCCAATCTCACTAGTGTTGGAATGACTTACTCCTTTTTGACAAGGGTTCATTTTGTGCATTCATCACTCAAGACCAAGTCTTAGAGGGAGACAGACATTTAGAAGTCAAACTCTGGCTGAGAGGCATCGCATTGCTCTTGCTGTCTCCTTACCTTCAGCCATTTTGGTGAGAAAAGCTAGGTAAGATGTGTTAAAAATCATGAGTTAATTTGCTATTTCCAGTTCTCAGTGTGTTCGAGATGATCCTACATTACATCCAGGCGGAAGGAGGGATCACAGTGTGAGGATTTCATTTTGCTTGCCATGATGTAACCACGTGAACACGCCAGGTTTGGACACTGTGTTACAGCACTGGAAGGTTCCACCAGGGGTGCCTGTTTACCTTGCTAAACTCTGAAACTGAAATAAGTATTTTTCCCCTTTGGAGATTCCTTCTTTCCAAACAACCAGACATCACTGTGCTTTAAAGGCAACATGAAAATTGCTCATCTGGGGAGAGATGAGGTAATGGCATCCTTTCTGTATAACTACAGCTTGACTCTCCTCTCTCGCCAGCAGACACACCCTCAAGGACCGCTTGGTAAGTGTCGTTCTGAGAAACCATGAGGAGGTGGCAGTGGGAGAGGAACTTGGATCCCGGTCTATCCAGGCAGGCACGGGAACAGGTTTTGTCTTAAGGAGTAGAGTGACTTACGAGAATGCTCAGAATACGCTCAGTAGACTCCAGATGCAAGGCTCACTTCAGCAAAAAACCTTCCAGAAACCATCACTTTCTAAATGTTTGTTTACTTATATGAGTGGAACCTTTATATATGCTTGTTATGCTACTTTAAAAACTGAATGTTAGGCAGACTGAAAATCTGACTTTATTTAATTCTTTTTGAATACTTATTTCTAGTATCTTGTAGGATATAATTTTACTAAATGTAGGCCATTATGTTTCTTTAAAATGTTCATTTCCTCATGAATTCTAAAGGCCCATGTGTTTCTTCTCACTTCCTCCTTTAAAACTGTGGGCAGTATACTCTATTTGAAATGTCCTAAGGGTGTTGTGTGGGGAAAGTGAATGGTAGAATTATTTCCCTTTTGTGATGTCATAATGCTTGGGTTGTTTTTTTTTAAATGCATGGGATAATATAATTTTAACAGGTGGGTATATTTTTATCTTTTTCATCACTGTAATTAAGAACATATTTTTATTGCGTATGACATATAACTTGAGGGATTGTCTTCCTGGTGATTTAATTCATTTCACACTTAGGAAAATAATTCATATTTAATTAAGAAAGAGTGTGAAGTCTCAACTATAGATTTTATTGAAATATTTTAATTTTACTGTTTAAATTTCCTAAATCTATCAGGTGTGATTGACCAAGCACTTTATATTAGTTTCAGTTCATTTTCATAATTAACGGACAAGAGTAAGTCAGAATAGTTAGGAAAATTTCCTTCTTTTTGTTCAAAATATTTTATTTATTAATGAATTTTGAATGCACTTTCTACCAAAAACCTAAATTGTAATTTAATTAACAAAATATTCCTCATAAAATTAGGTAATTTACCACAAATGTCAAGTTAGTTTTCCACAATTAACCAAAACCTGCACATCCTCTATAATTTTGTGCTTTCAAAGGAGGAGAAAACTGTGGCTGGTCTGTGAGTGTGGTAAATAAAAAGACAAAAATCAGGATGACAGAGATTTTCCTTCTCGCTGTTGAGAATAATCAATGAAATATCAGAAAACCTAAGCAGGAGAAAAACCTATGTGTAAGGCCACACACTGAGAAAATGTCCAGTTGTTCCCAGACTTGTTCAAAGTGGAAGATTCCTTCCTCTTCTCTGCTGAGACGCAGCCAGCTGATCTCATTAAGAAGAGAGGGCAGACTGAGTCTGACTGGTTCTGACTTATGGATTTAAAATATCGGGCCTCCCTTCAGCTGACATTTCCAGGACGCCAACTGTGAGAAAGGGAAGGTAGTCTATGCCCTTCACCTCACCTGGGATGCGAGGAAAAGGAGGGCATTAGACTACGCAAGCTGTTCAACAGAAGATGGCACACGCTGCTCCCGCTGTAATTTGTGTAGGTCAGGAAACGTAGATTGAAATGTGGGTTTCCCGTTAGTGTTATATTTTGTTTGTGGTAGACCTCCTCTGGTTTTTTCCCACCTCTCTTTTCCCACTTCTTCTCCACAGTGACGTAAACGCTCTGGGATTGTGAACATCCTAGTAGCAGACAAAACCATGAACATAGCTTTTTTCAATTCAGTTGTCAAAGGACAAGTGATTGTCTGACCACGGCTTTGGGAATTGGCTCTGACTCATCCCACAGGTCCATAACGATCTTTTGGGGAATGCAGTTGAATATTTGCACATCTGTGCCTTCTCCATATGAGCCAGATGGATTTTTATGATCCTGTCCATGGTTTCCTTGTTTTGAGGAAACACCGTCACCCACTGCCTCCACTACCTCTTCTCAGTGTTACTTTTATCTCCCAGATAGTCTTTAGACCTTTATACTCATTATTGTGTTGAACAAGACTTTTTTCCCCACAGGATAATAGAGTAAATAAAAATGATGATGATGTAGACGAAAATCACAATGACAAAGTAGTCTGTCACTTTGTGGTTGATATGATTCACTTTTATCCCCTCATGTTGTGACACTGATTTACACACTTTATATAGTTTATATTTCATGCTCCATTAGGATCCTAGGGACACTCTTACTTTCTAATTCTACAACTGAGGACACAGGCCCACAACTCATTTCCTTGTGACTCATCACTTCCTGTGATGATCGTCTGGATCACACGACTGGACACGATTGGGAATGGTTTGCCGTGGAAACAGAGCCTGCCTGCTCCCATCCAGGCGGGGCCTTGGTGCACGCTGGGGCTCACTCCTGCAACCTTCGCCATCATCCTGGGGTCCAGGCTTCATTTACCAAAACAAACGCCCAGAGGTGAATGTGAAAGTTCTGGTTGTTTACAGATCTTAAGGTTTTGTTGTTTTTCTGTAGAATCTATATAGGCTAAGTGCCAAGATAGACGTGAGAAGTCGCTCTCCTATCGTTAGTACTTACTGTTCATCGGAAATGATTAGATCACTTTTCTTGCCTAAGATTTCTTGTGCCCTCAGATGCACCAGAGAGGGAGCCCTAAAGAAGATGAGCCAAAGACGGGAATGGCCCTGTTTGAATCTTTTACTGCTTTCACTTGCCAGTTTTGTTTGGCAATTGTTTCCATTTTGTCTGACAATTATCCCCAGGCAGCATTTTGAGCATGGCAGAAATCCAACTTGCTTTCTGTCCTTGAGGTACTTACAGGTGGGAAAGGAAGAATACTTTCCATTCATGGTATAAATGTCACTGTGGAGAGGGGCACAGGCTCTGTGGGAACCCAGGAAAGGGCACAGTGGGAGCACCATCGGAGGGAGGGAGGGAGACAGACAGGGAGCATCCTGAGAAAGGCATGACTGAGCTGATCTTGAATGATAAGGAATAAACCACTCACATTCAATCCCATGTTTTCAGGTGTAGAAACTACTGATTCCAGATCACAGACATTGTTGGACATAGTGGTAACGATTGGGAAATTGGCAGAAATGGTGCTATTATCATCAGATCTCTTGTTTTTCTCCACAGATATCCTTTTTTAAAAAACTTGCATGAAGATGACCAAACTTCCTAGTTATATTAACACAAAAAACTTCTTTTATCCACAAGCCAGCTTTGGGATCTCAGCAAACACCTTCCTTCTTCTCTCCCACGTCTTCACCTTGGCCTTTACTCACAGGGTTAAGCCCATTGACATGACAGTTAGTCACTTGTCCCTAATCCACATACTGCTGCTCTTCACCAAAGCAACGTTGGTGTCCTCAGACTTGTTTGGGTCACAGAATGTTCAGAGCAATCTAGGGTGTAAGGTAGCCGTCTTTTTAAGCAAGGTGCTGAGGGGCCTCTCCATCAGTACCACCTGCCTCCCGAGTGTGCTCCAGGCTGTCACCATCAGCCCCAGCAGCTCCTCCTTGGCAAAGTTCAAACACATTTCTCCAAATCACGCCCTAGGATTCTTCCTCTTCTCATGGGTCCTCAACATGTCCATAAGCAGCAACCTTCTGTTCTACACTGCGGCCGCCCCCAGTGGGACTGAGGCCGGTCTTCTGTTTGTCACGAAGCACTGCTCTTTTTTGCCCGTGAGCAATATGCACAGGAGCATGTTCTCCACCCTAGTGACATTGAGAGATGTCACCTTCCTAGGGTTCATGGTCCTCTCTAGTGGCTACATGGTGACCATTTTGTATAGACATGAGAGGTTGTCCCAACACCTTCACAGCACCGGCTTCTCGCCAAGAGTCTCACCAGCGAAAAGGGCCTCTCAGACCGTCCTGTTGCTGGTGAGTTGTTTTGTCTTTGTATACTGGGTGGACTTCACCTTTTCATTTTCAGTGGTTGTGACATGGATGAATGACCCTCTATTAGTGTGGTTCCAGATTCTTGTGGTCGACAGCTATGCTACCATTAGTCCTTTGGTGCTAAATCCAAGCAGATAAGCGAATATTCAAGATTGTGCAAACTCTGCGGGGAAAGAAGAAACAAGGTTTAAAAAAATTAATGGATATTTACAACTAATATGCATTTGACAGTCCCTAAACAGTTTTACATGTTGCACAGGTCATTTTTCTGAATAAATTCATTGAGTCATTACTAATTCTCCACTGAATCCATTATATAAGCCTTTGTAATGTGGTTGGCAAATACAATTGAGTCGATTGTACATATCAGTCATATATGTGTAGGCTTCAGTGTTTTGCTTTCCATTCATTTTTGCATCTCTGGCCAGATGTCTGTGATCATTGTCTTCTTCAATTATATTATTGGAAATTCTTTTATTGAACATTGATTGTAGGTAAATGCTCTCCTTTGATCTAAAATGTCTCTTTTCTCTACATCTTAAAGTCAAATAGAGTATAGTCGATTCTAGCTATTTGTGTGGGAGTTATGTTCTACAGTCTTGCTTAAAACACTGAATTATCAGATACTGATTCATTGTTCCTAAGGAAAATACAAGAATAGGTTAGCGTGAGTCTCTTGTCACAACATGCTCATCAACTGATCAATACAGAACCTTGTTTTATGTGTGTTTCTGCTTAAAGACAACGTATTTAAAGTTTTTGATTAACACTGAACTCATGGCCAACAGCACTGTAACTCATGCCTCAAGGACGTTTATGTAACATACAAATTTTTCCCTGAGGCACATCACGGATTTCTGTGCCTAATTGCACTGGACAGCCCAGCAGCACTGCACTTGGGAGGCATCCTAACAGCAAAATCACCAACAAAAATGCAAAAGTATGGCACTAAATATATCCTGAAAAGACACTTGTTTACCGTATGAGAGCCGAAACAAGAGGTCAGAGCATTGCCCCGTTGACCTCTCTGGCAATGTGGATACCAGATGACTCAAGTTTTTGCTTTTCTGTGTACGTCTCCAAATCACCATAAAAGTACTGTGAGCATTGTTTTTGGGGTTACAAAAGAATTTTAATGATTAAATGAAATTACAAATATGGAACACACAGTTAGTGAGGATCACCGTGTATAGTTCTATATTCTTATACTGTTAGGATAATATTTTCTTTTCTCTTGGCCTCCATTTTTGTGAATTATGCTGCCATGTGATATTTTTTAGGTAGCTTGTTTTCCACCCCACTGACTAAATTTAATTTTTTCCTAAACATTGGTGTTCCTATTACACTGTGCTGTGTCTGTCTATGGATACCCACTCTTTAACAATCACACTGGTTTGATATTCCACATTAATCCCAATTTCTTGTATCTGCCATGTCTATAAAATTCTGTCTTTATTTTTTGTGTTGTATCTTAGTTTCCCCACTTCTCTAATTCTGAATTTCTAACGTATTATAAAATAGACCCTCTCATTTTCTTCTTTGTGTCTCTTAATATCTTTTCCATATTTATTTATATTTTTCCAGTTTTGTTGAGATATGATTGATGTATAATATAGTGTGAGATTAAGGTGTAAAATGTGATGACTTGAAACATGTATATATTGTAAAATGTTTACCAAAATAAGTTAAGTTAATGAGTCATTTACCTCACAAAATTATCATTTTGTTGTTGTTGTTATGGTGAAAACACAGAAGCTCTACTCTCTTAGCAACTTTCGAGTATATAAATCAGTAATGTTAACCATGGTCACCATGCTGTCCATTAGATCCCTGGAACTTATGCATTTCATAACTGAGAGTTTGTACCTTTGACCAACATCTTCCCTTTCCACAACCTCTCAGTCCCTGGCAACCACTGCTCTACTCTCTGTTTTATAGAGTTCAATGTTTTTAGATTCCACATATAAGTGATATCATACAGTGTTTGTCTTTCTCTTCCTGACTTGTTTCACTTAGCACAATGCCCTCAAGGTCCATCCACGTTGTCATAAATGGCAGGATTTCCTTCTATTCTATGGCTGAATAATATTCCACTGTATATATGCCACATTTTCTTTATCTATTCATCCATCAACAGACACCTAAGTTTTTTCCATATCTTGGCTATTGTGAATAATGCTGCAATGAACATAGGTGCGCAAATATCTCTTCAATATGTTGATTTCATCTTCTTCGGATATATATCAGAAATGGGATTGCTGGATCTTATGGTAGTTCTATTTCTTATTTTTTGAGGAACCTCCATATTGTTTTCCATAGTGGCAGCACCAATTTGCATTCCTACCAGCAGGGCACAAGGGCTCCCTTTCCTCCACATCCTCACCAACATTTGTTATCGCTTGTCTTTTTGATAATAGCCATTCTAACAGGTGTGGGGTGATATCTCATTGTGGTTTTGATTTGCATTTCGCTGGTAAGTGATGTTGAGCACCTTTTCATGTACCTGTAGGCAGTTTGTGTCTTTTTAAAAAAAATGTCTATTCAATTCCTCTGTCCATTATTAAATCAGATTGCTTGTTTTCTTGCTATTAAGTTATTTGAGTTCCTTGTGTATTTTGAATGTTAACCCCTTATTAGATTCGTGGTTTGCAAATATTTCCTCCCATTCCATAGGTTGCCTTTTTATTTTGTTTATGGTTTCTTTTGCTGTGCAGAAGCTTTTTATTTGATGTAGTCCGGCTTGTTTATTTTTGCTCTTGTTGCTTGTGCTTTTGATGTCATAGCCCAAAATGCATTGCTAGGACTGATGGCAAGGAGCTTTTTCCTGTGTTTTCTTCTAGGAGTTTTAGAGTCTCAAGTCTTAGATTTAAATTCTTAATCTATTTTGAGTTAATTTTTGTAAGCAGTATGAGATTGGAGTTTAATTCTTTTTTAAAGCTTTGTTTAAGTATAATTGACATATGACATTGTGTAAGTTAGAAGTGTATAATGTGTTGATTTGATACTGTTATATGTTGCAAAATGACTACCACCATGGCATTAACTGACTCTTCCATCATATCACATAATTACCATTACTTTTTTGTAGTGAGAACATTTAAGATCTACTCTCTTAGCAACTTTCAAGAGTATAATACGTTATCGCAAACTAGATAGGGGTCCAATTTCATTGTTTTGCATGTACAGATCCAATTTTCCCAACACCATTTATTGAAGAGATTATGCTTTCCCCACTGGGTATTACTGGCCCCTTGTCATGCGCTGGTTCACCACATATGCATGGGTTTATTCCTGGGCTCTTGATTCTGTTTCATTGGTCTGTGTGTCTGATTTTAAGCCAGTGCCATACTGTATTGATTACTACAGCTTTGTAATACAGTTTGAAATCAGGAAGTGAGATGCCTCCAGATGTGTTCTCTATAAAAATTGCTTTGGTTACTCAGGATCTTTTGTCGTTCCATACAAATTTTAGGATTGCTTTTTAAAAAAAATTTCTGTGAAGAATGTCATTGGAATTTTGATAGGGATTGCATTGAATCCTTAGATGGCTTTGGGTAGTACGGATATTTTAACATATAACAAATAATATTAATTCTTCTGATCCATGAACATGTGGAGTCTTTCTATTTATTTGTGTTCCTTTCAATCTCTTTATCAATGTCTTATAGTTTTCAGTGTATGATCTTTGAGGTCCTTGATTAAATTTACTCCTAACTATTTTATTGTTTTTGATGCTATTGTGAATGGAAATGTTTTCTTTAATTCTTTTTCAGAGAGTTCATTGTTAGTGTACAGAAATGCAGATGATTTTTTTAAATTGAGGTCATAATAGTTTATAACATTGTGAAATTTCAGTTGTGCATTATTATTTGTCTGTCACCATATATATGTGCCTCTTTATAACCCTTATGTCCACCCCCTAAACCCATTCCCCTCTGGTAATCACTAATCTGTTCTTTTATGTAGATGATTTTTGTATGTTGCTTTTGTATCCTGAAACTTTACTGAATTCACTTGTTAGTCAAACAGCTCTTTGGTGTAATCTTTAGGATTTCCTATACACAAGATCATGTCATCAGCAAACATAGACAATTTCACTTCTTCCTTTGTGATTTGAACGCCTTTTATTTCTTTTTCTTGCCTAATTGCCCTGGCTAGGACTTCCAGCATATGTTGAGTAGATGCGGTGAAAGTGGGCACGCTTGTCTCGTCTCTGATTTTAGACGGAAAACTTTTACCTTTCTCCATTGAGTGTGATGTTAGCTGTGGGTTTCTCACACATGGCCTTTATTCTGTTGAGGTGTGTTCCTTCTATGCACAATTTGTTGAAAGTTTTTATCATGAGACTGTGTTGAGTTTTGTTAGATGCTTTTTCTGCATCTATTGAGAGGATTGTGTAATTTTTATCTTTCATTCTGTTAATATGCTCTGTCACACTTATTGATTTGTGTGTGTTGACTCATCCTTTCATCCCCGGGATAAATTTCATTTGATCATGGTATATGATTCTTTCAACATGCCTTTTAATTCAGTTTGCTAATATTTTGTTGAGAATTTTTGCATCTATTTTCATCAAGGATATGGCCTGTAGTTTTCTCTTCCTGTAGAATCCTTATCTGGCTTTGGTATCAGGTTAATGCTGGCCTTGTACAATTAGTTTGCAAGTGTTCTATTCTCTTCAAATTATTGGAAGTGTTCGAGGAGAATTGGCATGACTTCTTTAAATGTTTGGCAGAATTTACCAGTAAAACCATCTGGTCCTGGGCTTCTCTGTGTTGGGCGATTTTTGATTACTGATTCAATCTCCTTAGTTGTTCTTGATCTGTTCAGATTTTTCATTTCTTCATGATTCAGATTTGGTAGGTTGTATGAGTCTAGAAATTTATTCCTATCTTCTAGGCTGTCTAATATGTTGGCTTGTAATTGTTTTTGGTTGTTTCTTTTCTTTTCTTTTTTTTAAAGATTGGCACCTGAGCTAACAACTGTCGCCAATCTTCTTCTTTTTTGTTTCCTTCTTCTTCCCAAAGCCCCCGAGTACATAGTTGGATATTCTAGTTTTGAGTACCTCTGGTTGTGCTATGTGGGACGCCGCCTCAGCATGGCCTGACGAGCAGTGTCATATCCACGCCTGGGATCCAAACTGGTGAAACCCCAGGCCACCAAAGCGGAGCACGTGAACTAACCACTCGGCCACGGGGCTGGCCCTTGTTGTTTCTTATGAACCTTTGCATTTTTGTGGTATCAGTTGTAATGACTCCTTTTCACTTATAATCTTATTTATTTGAGTCTTCTCTTTTTTTTCTTGGTAAGTCTAGCTAAAGATTTGTCAATTTAGTTTATATTTTCAAAAAGCCAACTCGGGGGCTGGCTGGTGGTGCAGTGGTTAAGTTGGAGTGCTCTGCTTTGGTGGCCTAGGGTTTGCAGGTTCGGATCCTGGGTGTGCACCTACACACTGCTCATGAGGCTATGCTGTGGCAGGCATCCCACATACAGAATAGAGGAAGATTGGCACAGATGTTAGCTCAGGGACAATCTTCCTCAGCAAAAAAAAAAAAAAAAAAAAAGCCAACTCATAATGTGGTCAACATTTTCTATTTTTTTCCATCTCTTTTTGTTTCTTTCTGTTCTGATCTTTGTTATCTCCTTCCATTCTGCTAATTTTTGGCTTAGTTTTCACTTCTTTTTCTACTTCCTTGAAGTGTAAAGTTAGGTTGTTTATTTGAAGTCTTTCTTTTTTCTTAAGGGAGACATTTATCACTATAAATTTCCCTCTTAGAACTGCTTTTGTTGCATCTTGTAGATTTTAACATACTGTGTTTCCATTGTGGTTTTTCCCAAGATATTTTTGAATTTCCCACTTGATTTCTTCTTTGATCCATAAGTTGTTCAGTAGTGTGTTGTTTAATTTCCACAAATTTGTAGATTTTTTACATCTTTCCTCTTGTCGTTGATTTCTAATTTCATATCATTGTGCTCAGAAAACATCATTGGTAGGATTTCAATCTTGTTAAATTTGCTAAGACTTGTTTTGTGTCATATCCTATGTTCCATCCTGGGGAACGTTCTATGTGCACTTGAGAAGAAGGTATATCTGTTGCTGTTGGGTGAAATGTTCTGTAGATGTCTGTTAGGTCCGTTTGGTGTAATGTGTGGTTCAATTCCAACATTTCCCTGTTGATTTTCTGTCCTGTGATCTATCCATTGCTGACAGTGGGATCTTTGAAGTCCCCTATTGTATTCTTGTCTGTTTCTTCCTTCAGATCTCCTAGCAGTTGCCTAACAGATCTAGGTGCTCTGATGCTGGATGTGTATATCTTTATGACTGTGGTATCTTCTTGGTGAATGGACCTCTTTACTGTTATAGAATGACCTTGTTTGTCTCTTGTTGCTGTTTTTGGCTTGAAGTCTATTTTGTCTGATATAAGTATGGCTATCCCTGCTTTCTTTTGGTTTCTACTTGTTTGGAATATCATCTTTCCTCCCTTCACTCTGAGCCTCTGTGTGTTTTTAGAACAGAATTTGGTCTCCTGGAGGCAACATACTGTTGGGTCTTGTTTTTTTTTTTAACCCTCCAGCCATTCTGTGCCTTTTGAGTGGTGAGTTCAATCCATTTACATTTAGAGTGATTGTTGATATGTAAGGACTCACTGACGCCATCTTGTTGTCTACCTTCTGGTTGTTTTGTGTCTCCATAGTTTCTTTTCCTCTGTTTCTGTCTACCTTTGTAAGGTGGTGGTTTTCCATGGTGATTTGCTCTGTCTCCCTTTTTTATGCTTCATGAATCTACTCTAGATTTTTGCTTTGTGGTCACCATGCGGCTTACATAACACATCTCATACATAAAACAGTCCCTTTTATGCTGATAGCATCTGATCTTTGTTCACTTATAAAGCCTCCACCCTTTTACACCTTCTCTTTTATATTTTTGATGTAACAATTTATCTTTTTATGCTATGTATTCGTTTACAAATTAGAGCATCCATAGTTACTTTTAATGCTCTTCCTTTAGCCTTTTTACTTTAGTTGAGTGGGTACACACCTTTCCAATGTAGAGTTACAGTTTTCTAATTCTGTCTCCTTTCACCATTGCCAGAGTGTTGTGCGCTTCTGCATGTTTCATGCCGCTGATTGGTGTCTTTTCATTTCAGCCTGAAGACGTCCTATCACTTCTTGTAAGGCCGGTCTAGTGGGTGAACTCCCTCAGCTTTTGTATGTCTGGTAAAGCCTTTATTTTTCTGTCATATCTGAAGGATAACTTTGCCAGATAAAGTATTCTTGGCTGGCAATAACTATCTTTTAACACTGAATGTCATTCCACTCTCTCACGGCCTGTGGAGTTTCTGCTGAGAGATCTACTGAAGGCCTGATGGGGGCACCTGTGTCAGTTACTTTCTTTTTCCCCCTGGCTGCCTTTAAGATTCTTTCTTTTTCTTTTTCTTTTGTTTTTACCTTTTGACTTCCTTCATCCATTTCTCCCACTCCCCATCCCCCACCTCTGGCAACCACCAATCTGTTCTATCTATGAGCTTTTTTGGTTTTGTTTTGTTTTTGTTGTTTAGAGTCCATATAAAATAAGTGATATCACACAGTACTTGTCTTTCTCTGTCTGACTTATCTCGCTTAGCATGATGGCCTCAAGGTCCATCCACGTAGTCACAAATGGCAAGATTTCATTCTTTTTTATGGTTGAATAGTGCTCCATTGTATATGTGTACACCACAGTTTCTTTATCCATTTACCCATTAATGGACTTAAGCTGTTTTCATGTCTTGGCTATTTTAAATAATGCTGCGCTGAACACAGGGGTGCAGACATCTTTTCAAGTTACTTTTCTTGTTTTCTTTGGATAAATACCCAGGAGTGGAATTTCTGGGTAAAGATTCCTTCTTTATCATTGATTTTCGACAGTTTCATTATAAGGCATCTTGGAGAAGGCCTTTTTGCATAGAGATAATGGAGTGTTCTATTAGCTTCATGAGCTTGTGTGTCCTGTTTCTTCCCCAGATTTGAGAAGTTCTCAGCTATATTTCTTTTTTTTTTAAAGATTGGCACCTAGCTAACAACTGTTGCCAATCTTCTTTGTTTTTTCTTTTTATTCTTCTCCTGACTGGATAATTTCAGAAGAACCAGTTCACTCATTCTTCCTTCCGCTCAGTCCCATCTGAGGTTGTAGCCTTCTACTGAGTTCTTCAAGTCAGTCATTGTATTCTTCAGTTCCAAAACTTCTGTTTCATTCTCTTTTGTGTCTCCTATCTCTTTGTTGAACTTTTCATTTTGCTCTGTTTTCCTGACTTTGTTGAATTGTGTGTCTGTGTTTTCTGTAGCTCTCTGAACATCTTTAGAACAACCATTTTGAACACTTTGTTGGATGCTTTGTGGACTCCATTTCTTTGGGTGAGTCATTGTAAGTTGACTGTGTTCTTTGGTGGTGTCATTCTTCCTGATTTTTGATTCTATAACCTTGCATAACTATCCATAAATTTGAAAAAGCAGGCACCTCTGCCTTTATGGACTGATTTCTGTAAGGAAAGACCTTTACCTGCATGTGGGGCACACCGGAGCGTGCTGTGACCCCAGGTCTAGTGACACACATCTCCAAGTGCAGGGTGGGTCGTGGCTCTGAGTCTGGAGTGTGTGGTATTTTGTTGGCTCTGGCTGCTGAGATCCATAGCATCAACAACTCTGTGGCCCTTGGCAAGTGCTGCCAGGGGTCCTCAGTGGCTACAAGGTCTTCTGGGGTCCTCAGCATTGCCCCCCAGTGGCGTGCCTAGGTCCAGGGCAGGCAGTGGTGCTGGCCAGAGTTGGTGATGTGCACACGCTCAACTCAAGTGCTTGTGAATAACAGTGGCTGACTTCTGACACACACGTAGCGGTGGGCAGTGGCCAGTATCCAGGGCCTGGTCCACCCATGGGCACACTGGCAGCTGTGGGGGCTTAGTGGTCAGTGTGCACTCTTGTGGCTGCAGGCTTGTGCCACGAGTGCACAGCAGTGGATACCAGTGACTGGAGTGAGGCCTGGTTGTGCAGGTGTGCTACTGGAGGGCTAGCTGTGGGTGAGCCCCGTGTTGCAGTCCAGGAACAGGAGCTGGGGCCAGACTCAGGCCCACAGCAGCTGTTGGGTGCAGGGGTCGGGGGTCGGGGAGGGAGTGGGGAGAGACTCAGGCAGCTGGCATCCATGAACGTCAACATTTGGGGGACGAAATCCAGTGAAACCTGCAGGTGGCCTGCAGTGGCTCTGCTGGCTATTGGTTTCCTCAGTGGCAAAAGCTGAGGGGTCCTCTGCAGAGCAGGCTCCTGGGAAGTGGTCACTCCTGCTGCACAGCTGCCGTTGGTGTCCCCTGATATTCATCCTTGTTCTTAGCCGTCTCCATACATCTCAGCTTTGCCCTCCTGTGGGCGGCTGAGACCTAAGAGGGACATTTGTGCGGTGCCCTGAAAGGCTGGGCAAGTTGCTTGCTCCCTCCACTCTTCCTCTCTCGGTGAAGGAACTCCTTCCAGCTGGGGAGTTTCCTCTTGGCACTGAGCAGTGCCGGCCCGGGGACTGGGACATGCGGTGCGTCTGGGGGACAGGGGGACTTGGTGTGGGTCTCGGGGAGAGGGCACGCGGTGCGAGTCTGGGGGATGGGGGCCGCAGCAAAAGGAAGCTGGTCCTCCTTCCCTTCTGCACAGTTATTCTCAGGACTTTCGCTCCACTTGTGGCTGCGCTTTCTTAAGCGGCTCCTGAGCTCTCCCACTGTTGTGCTCGAGGACAGCTGTCTAACTGGTGACGTTGGCGGACAGATGGAGGCAGGAGTTTCCTGTTTCCTCATCTTGTGACGTCACTTCCGACTCGGGCTGTGTCTGTGCTGACTGGTGAATGGTGCTTTAGGCAGTTATGGATCCTGGTCAGGGGTCCCAGCTCCCACTGATTGAATCCAGGCGTTGCCTCATGTCCTGAAATCTCTCTGTCTCTCTCTCTCTCTCTCCCTCTCTCTTTCTCTCTGTCTCTCTCTCTCTCTCTTGCCCTGTCCTAACCACACCAGTAGCCCTGAAGCCGCAGGTATAACGTGTGTAAGATGTTACTTTACCTTCTAGAGAACTAGCTAAGCCAACCCTGTGCTGAGACGTTTTTTCCAGTTATAGTAGAAACCAGCTCAGCTGAACTGACGTTTCAGGAGGCCGCTGTCTGTCACACACCGGGGACACTCACCTACAGGCTTAGAAACACCAGCAGGAAAGACTCCTTCCTGATAATTCCAGCAGGAAGACTCCCACGGTCGTTAAGGCCGCCTGGCTCTGCTCGGGGGCAGCTCCTGATCTGGTGGCTGTTTAAAAACAAAGAGACCTTTGACTGGTCAGGACTGAGTCGCACACTTTCTTCCCTCCTTCTCTTTGGGCAACAGAGAAATGTTTGCACATAGGAAGGGTGCACACTTCAGCAGAACGAAGAAGCAACTGTGACAGACAGGCGAAAATGCCAGAGGTTCAATTTTCCTGCAGTGCGCCCTATTCCCTCACAATGCCAGTCACCCTTGCCCAAACTTGTCATGTGCCTGTGTCCTCTTTACATAAATACTCTTGCTGAACAGGGCATTGTAAGGTAAGCAAGTTTATCTTCTTTTCACAAAAAAACAGTGGAAAGTGAAAAATTATATAAAAATAGCAACTCAGATCCTTTTACGTCTGTGGGTGGAGTCATTGAATACACGTTGTGTGAACATGTCCCTTGTCATCTCTGGCATCCCCAGAGTGGCTGTGCTTTGTTATGCAGACCTGGACCAACCGGTGTCCCATTTCCCCGGGAAAGTCACGGCAGGTTTTCTGCAGCTAAGAATCCATCTCCTCCCCAAAACGCTTTGATCACAGATTGTTCCCCAGAGAGCAGAAAATCGCACAGGGTAACGGGGCTCTGAAGGAGAGCAGTGATGAGGATCACAGTTTCTTCTCTGGAGATCTCAAATTAGGGAAATCGGCGTTGCTGGGGCTCAGCTCAAGGTGAGGGCAGCAGAGAGATCAGAGGCTGCTTTCTTCCACCTGCCCCACTCCGAGAGGAGGCTCTCCCTGGCGCAGCGGCCAAGAACGCCAGGTCCTCACTCGCCCTCTTCCAGATTGCTTGTGCAGCAGAAGCTCCACTCCATGAGAAGGAATCTGAGCGCTGCTCCACACGGCACCCACAAGCAGGGGTGTTACTCTGAGTTAAGTGGGCCATTGGCCCCCGCTACTCCATAGCTGTGACTCAAAGAACATAACCAGAGAGAGAATGGACAACTGAGAAACTCTCCCCCTGTGTTCTGACTTTATTCAGAACAGAGCTGAGGAGTCTGGCCCCTGATTAAACTGATGTGTGACTTTTCAGGCCTGACCACAGGCAATTACAGAGGCTTTACCCAGCAGGCTTCCTGTGGGAAAGACACCCTCCCCCCTCCAGAGTGCTGCACAGCTCAGCACTGCAGGCTCTGAGAGAGTTTCCGTCAAGGGCTCAGGCCCCTTGGCCAGTTACGCTGTTCGCATATTTGCATTCCTATCCAGGCACCCTGATCCCTGGCTCTTTACATGAGGTCTGCGGCAGATATTTTCTTTAGGTGCCTTTGCTGAGGTACCCTTGTTGGGGGAGGATGGAAGACCTTGAAGTGACCTTGCATGTGAGGGGAAGTCCTTCACAGCATGAGACCTTCCAGGGAGAATGTGGGGCCACCACCCAGAAGGGGAGGAGGGGGAGGAAGCCCAGCAGGAGGGGGATCAAAGAAGGGGCTTACACTGCTGCTGCTCTGCACCCTGCCCTCCCAGGGCCTGAGTCAGGACTTCAGCCCAGGCCACAGCTGTGCATTTTAATCCCTGGTCCCATGCTGCTGCTTCGTCCTGTCTCTCCCCAGGGACAGTCACTACTGTGAACTCCAGTGACCCAGACTCTCACTCTGTGGTGATTTTCACATGCCCTCATTTCAGACACCAGCCCACTGCCACAGCAAGTGCTCCTGCACCCCAGGCCCCAGGTGCTATGACAGTTCTGCATGCCCCTGAGCCCAGGACCCTGACTCGGCTGCTGCTCTGAGTAGGTAGAGTGCACCAGACTTGGCAGCAAGAGGAACTCCGTCAGCTAGAATGTTCCCAATGGGCATAAAAGGAGAAGAGGAGCCCAGCACCTTTCACCACTGAGGACCCAACAGTGGTAGCCTCCACTGCCACCGCAGACACCTGCAGTATCCTTGTCGCCTTGGTCACTGTGGACCTCACAGTCTTTGCTGAAGTTGACCTCAGCTGATGGAGCCTCATGGAAACTGCAACACTGTGCCCTCCCAGGGACCAAAGATGCCACACTCACCTAGCAGATGCCCTCAAGCCACCTTCAACTGAAGGTCTTTCCCCACTGAGGCCTGTCCACACAGGCTGGAAGAGGTGACTGCTCCCTCAAATGCACAAATATCAATGCAAAGCCATTATGAACACAAAAAAGCAAGGAAGCATCACACCACCAAAGGAACACAATGATTTTTCAGTAAATGACCCCAAGGAAATGGAGATCTGTGAGTAAACTGAAAAAGAATTCAGAATAATTATATTAAGGAAGCTCAATGAGATTCAAGTGAACACAGACAACTCAATGAACTCAGGAAAATGTATGAACAAAATTAGAAGTTCCATAAAGAGAGAGGAATTATAAAAAAGAGCCAAACAGGAATTCTGCAGCTGAAAAATACAATGATTGAAATGAGAAATGCAGTAGAGAGATTCAATATCAGGCTCACTCGTGGAGAAGAAAGAATCTGTGAACTTGAATACAAGTCTCTTGGAAATATCTAGTCAGAGAAGAAAAAAGAAATAAGAATGGAAAAGTGAAGAAAGCCTAGGTGAATTATGGGACTTCAGTAACAGAAACAATATTAGCATCATGGGAGCCCCAGAAGGAAGAGAGAGAGAGAAAAGGGGCAGACAGCTTTTTAAAGAACTAATGGCCAAAACTTCACAAATCTGGGGTGATATATGGACATCCTGGTATGTGAAGCTTAAAGATCCCCAAAGAGATTCAAACCAAAGACATTTTCATTGAGATAGCTATAATCAAACTCCAAAAGTCAAAGACAAAGGGAGAATTTTGAAAGCAGCAACAGAAAAAAAAAAAAAAAGTCACATAAAGGGAGCACAAATACCGTTATCAGAAGATTTCTCAGCAGAAACCTTGTAGGCTAAGAGAGAAGGGGATGGTATATTCAATATTATCAGCCAAAAAAAAACCTGCTAATGAAGAATAATTTACCAGAGAAAGTTTCTTTCAGAAATGGAGAGATAAAGACTCTCCCAGATGAACAAAAGCTGAGGGAATTCATCACCACCAGAGCCTCCTTACAAGAAATCCTGAAAGAAATTCTTCAGGCTGAAATGAAAGATGCTAATAAGTGATGCGAAAACATGTGAAAGTATAAAAATTCACTGGAAAAGCCAAATATATAGTTAAATTCCAAATGCTCTGATGTTGAAGTGGTAGTGTGTAAACCACATTGAAATCTAGTATGAAGATTGAAAGACAGAAGTGTTGAACTATAGGTACAAAATATTGTTAATGGATATGCAACATAAAGAGATAAAGAGTGACAAAAACATAAAGTGTAGGGGGGAAGTAAATGTATGGAGCTTTTTATGCAATTGAAGTTGCTATCATCTTAAAATAGACTGTTACATCTATATGGTGTATTATGAAAGCCATACTACAATCACAAAGCAAAAACCTATAGTAGATACACAAAAGATAATGAGAAAGGAATCAAAGCATGCCACTGCATAAGATCATCACTTCACAAAGGAAATCAGCCAGAGAGAATGCAAAGGACAAAGGAGCCAGAAAATTGTCAGAAAACAATGAACAAAATGGCAATAGTAAACCCTTTCCTATCTAATTACTCTAAATGGTAATAGTTTAATTTTTCAAATCAAAAGACATACAGTATTGAATGGATAAAAAAAATCCAATCATATGTTGTCTACAATACACTCAAATAAGACTAAAGGGCACACATTGGATGAAAGAAGGGATGGAAAAGTATTCCAGGAAAATGAAAATCCAAAGTGAGCAGAGGTAGCTATACATTTATCACAGCAGATAGGCTTTAGGCCAAAAGCTGTAACAAGAGACAAAAAAATGACAAAGGGGTCAATTTATCAAGAGGATATAACGATTGTAAATATTTATGCACCCAGTATTGGAGCACCTAAATATACTAGGCAATTGATAACAGATCTGAAGGCAGAAATGGAGCAATGCAATGTATTATAGGACTTCAGTCTGCCACTTTCAACAAGACATATCAGATCTAGCATCATTTCTGACCACAATGGTATGAGACTAGAAATTAATCACTAGGAAATTCACAAATATGTGGAGATTAAACAGCGTGCTCCTTAACAACAAACAGGTCAAAGAAGAAATCAAAAGGCAAGTTTAAAAAAATCTTGAGAAAAAGAAAATGGAGACACAACATAGTAAAATTATGGGATGCAACAAAAGCAGTTCTAAATGGGAAGATTATCGGAATAAATACCTGTATTAAGAAAAAAGGGATTTCAAATAAACAACGTAACTTTACACCTCAAACAATGAGAAAAACAAGAATGAACTGAGCCCATTGTTATTAGAAAGAAATAATAAAGATTAGAGCAGAAGTAAATTAAATAGAGACTAGAAATACAATAGAAAAGATCAATGAACTAAGAGTTGGTTTTTTGAAAAGGTAGACAAAATTGACAACTTTTAACTAGACTAAGTAAGAAAAAAGAAAAATGACTCAAATAAATAAAATTATAAATAAAGGAGGCGCTATTGCAACTGATAGCACAGAAATACAAAGAATCATAATAGACTAATATGAACAACATGTATCCAACAAAGAGGATAACCTAGAGGAATAGGACACATTCCTAGAAGCATACAACTTACCAAGACTTAACTGCAACAAAATGGAAAATCTGAACAGACCAATAATAACTATTCACTTGAAATCAGTAATCCAACACCTCACACCAAATAAAAGCTCAGGACTAGATGGTTTGACTGGTCAATTCTACCAAACACTTAAATAAGAATTAATACCAGTCCTTCTGAAACTCTTCCACAAAATTGAAGAAGTAGAAACACTTCCAAACTCATTTTATGAAGCCATTATTATCCTGATACAAAACCAGACAAGGACGCTACAAGAAATAAAAATACAGGCCAATATCTCTGATGAAAATAGATGCAAAAATCTTCAACAAAATACCAGAAAACCTAATGCAAGAGCACATTAAATGGGTCGTATACCATGATCAAGTGGGGGTTATCCCTCAAATACAAGAATGATTCAGCATATGAAAATCAAGATGTGATACAGCACAGTAGCAGAATGAAGGATAAAATTTATATGATCATTTTAGTAGATGCAGAAAAAGTATTTGACAAAATTTAACATCCTTTTATTAAAAAGCTCTCAAAAATTGGATATAGAAGGGACATATCTAAAAATAATAAAGGCCATATATGACAAACTGACAGTTGACATCATACTCAACAGTGGGAGACTGAAAACTTTCCTCTTACATCAGGAACAAGACAAGAGTGCTCATTCTCGCTACTCCTGTCAGCGTAGTACTGGGTGTCCTGGCCAGAGCAAGCGGCCAAGAAAAAGAAACAAAAGGCATCCAAGACAGAGAGGAAGAAGTCAAATAGTCTTTTTTTGTAGGTGACATGATCTTGTATATAGAAAATCCTAAAGATTACGTCAAAAAACTGTTAGAACTAATAAATGAATTCAGTGAAGTTGCAGGATACTAAATCAATATACGGAAATCAGTTGCATTTCTGTACACTAACGATGAACTGTCTGAACGAGAAATGAAGAAAACAATTTCACTTACGATTGCATCAAAAGATTACAATACAGAGAATAAATTTAACCAAGGATTTGAAAGACCTGTATGCTGAAACTGTAAGACATTTATGAAAGGAATTGAAGGGGACAGAGATACATGCAAAGATGTCTCATGTTCTTGGACTGGAAGAATGAATATTGTTGAAATGTCCATGCTACCCAAAAGGGTCCACAGAGTCAATAAAATTCCTAATGAAATCCCCATGTCATTTTTCACAGAAATAGAACAAACTATCTTAAAATTTGAATGGAAGCACAAAAGACTCCAAATAGCTAAAGCAATACTGAGGAAAAAGAACAAAGCTGGAGGCATCATACTCCCTGATTTCAAACTATATTAGAAACCTATAGTAATAAAAACAATATGGTACTAGCATAAAAACAGGCACATAGATCCATGGAACTGATTGAGGGCCCAGCAATAAACTCATGCAAATGTGGCCAATTAATCTTCGACAATGCACCCAAGAATATTCAATGGGGAAAGGATATTCTTTTTAATAAATGATGTAGGAAAGCTGGAAGTCCACAAGCAAATGAATGAAACTGGACCACTATCTCAGACCACTCAGAAAAATTAACTCAAAAGGGATTCAGGACTTAAATGTAGGACCTGAAATTGTAAAACTCCTAGAAGAAAACAGGAAAAATCCTTCACATTGGTCTTGGCAACGAGGGTTTTGGATAGGATGCCATAAGCACGCACAACAATAGATATAATAAACAAGTGGGACTACATGAAATCAAAAAGTTTCCAGACAGCAAAGAAAACAATCAACAAATTGAAAAGGCAGCATACAGAATGGGTGAAAATATTTAAAAAACATATATCTGATGAAGGGTTAATATCTAAAATATATAAGGAACATATTACAACTTGATAGCAAGGAAACACCAAATAGTCCAACTAAAAATGTTCAAAGGACTTGAATAGGCATTTTTCCAAAGAAGACATTCAAATGACCAACAGGTACTTGAAAAGATACTCAACATCACTAACCATCGGGGAAATGCAAATCAAAACCACAATGAGTTATCACCTCACCCTGTTAGGATGGCTATTGTCAAATCAACAAGAGAGAAGCGTTGGCAAGGATGTGGAGAAAAGGGAATATTTGTGCACTGTTGGTGGGAATATAAATTGGTAAAACTATGATGGAAAACTATGTAAGTTCCTCAAAAATTAAAATTAGAACTATCACTTGATCAAGCAATCTCACTCCTGGGTATATATCCAAAGAAAACAAAATCAGTATTTCAAAGAAACATCTGCTCTCCCTTGTTCATTGCAGCATTTTTCACAATAGTCAAGATAAGGAAGCAGCCTAAGTGTCCATCAACAGATGAATGGATTGAGAAAATGTGATCACACACACACACAATGGAATGTTATTCAGCTATAAAAAAGAAGGAAATCCTGTCATTTGTGACAACATGGATGAAACTGGAGGGCATTATTCTAAGTGAAATAAGCCAGACAGAGAAAGACAAATACTGTTTGGTATTACTTATAAGCAGAATTTTTTTAAAAGCTGATTTCATGAAAAAAAGAATATAAAGATGGTTGTGAGGGGCTCCGGGTGGGAAACGGGGAGACGCAGGTCAAAGAGTGCAAACTTTCAGTTATAAGAACAAGTTCTGAGCGTAACGCGCAGTGTGGTGCCTCTAGTCACTAACATGGCATTCAGCGCTCGAAATTTGCTGAGAGTAGATGTTAAGCGTTCTTACCACACACACACACAAGATCTGGCTGTTAGATGATGGGTGTGTGAATTATCTTGATCTTGTTAATCATTTTTTAATGTATATATTTATCAAATCATCACATTGCACATTTTAAATATGTACAATTACATTTGTTAATTATTTCTCATTAAACCTGGAAAAATAATAATAATAAAAAGGTGAACAACCCCATAAAGGACTTGAATAGCCATTTCTCTAAAGAAAACATACAAAGGTGACACAAGCACTGAAAAGATGCTTACCGTCATTAGTCACTAGGGAAATGCAAACCAAAACCACAGTGAAATACCACTGCATGCCCACTAGGAGGTCTAAGGTAGAAAAGGTAGACAACAAATGTTTCAAAGATGTGAAATAATTGTAACACGCATTGCTGGTGGGCTTGTAAAATGGTATGATGATTTAAAAAACTGTGTCAATTCCTCAAAATGTTACACATAGTTACCATTTGACCCAGCAATTTCACTCTTAGTTATATACCCAAGAGAAACGAAACTATATGTTCACACAAAAACTTGCACATGGTTGTTCATAGCAAATTATTCGTAATAGACAAAAAAATAATCTGATGAATGTATAAACAAACGGTGGTAGATCCATACAATGGAATGTTATTTAGCAATGAAAAGGAATGAAGCACTGATACATGCTATAACATACGTGAACCTTGAAAGCATTATGCTAAGTGAAAGAGCAAGCCACAAAAGACCACAGGTTGTACGATTTCATTTATACGAATTTTTCAGATTAGGCAAATGTATAGAAACAGAAAGCAGATTAGTGATGGCCTGCGGCTGGGGAAAGGGAGAGTGGAGATTGACCATTACTGGATATAAGGTTTCTTTTCGCAATGATGAAAATGTTCTAACACTAGATTGTGGTGGTGGTTGTACAACTCTGAAAAGATAAAATGATTTAATCGTATACATAACAGAGGTGAATTTTATGATATTTAAATTATATTTTCGTAAAGATGTTTTTAAAAAGCATGATGAAGAGAATAAAGTTATAAGCCATAGAATGGGAGAATATATTTGCAAAGCAGTAATTCTAATTATTGATAATTTGACCTGATTTCAGGTCAAATCAGGACAAAAGATTTGACCTGAAACTTCACCCAAAAGCAATTAAAAGATGATCAAACCTATTAGCAATTTGAGTGACACAAAGAAAATTTAAATCGCATGACATACCACTATGCATCTGTTGGAGTGACTAGAATTCAGAAAACTGACAATACCAAATGCTGGCCAGGGTGCGAATGCAAATGGGCCAGTACTTTCAAAGTCAATTTCACAATTTCTTATCAAGTTAAGTACAGACCTGCCATAGAAACCAGCAGTCCTCCTCCCGGGCGTTTACACAGTGAATAAATAACATAGTGTTGGATAAACGACACAAGACTTAACATGCATATGCATGAGACCATATTCAAAAAAATGAATGGTGTAATAAATAAATGGAGGGAAGGGACAAAACTTCCTTACAGAATTCCAAAAAGAAATAGGTAGATACTCCCCGAAGGGGGAGCTGAAGCCCTTACCCCCATGAGTGTGGACTGGATCTAGAGATTTATTCCCAAAAATGGAGTATACAAAGGGAAGAATAGTAACTTTAAAGTGGAGAATCCCAGCTAACACCACCTCAACCACATGATGAAGGTGAGCACACCACTGACAACGCGCACAATGTCATCTGTTCCCTGATATGGCACACTGCCGTCTGCACAGTACCATCCCTAATGCATGACTCCAATCCAGTCACAGCAAAGCGCCTGAGAAACTCACATTGAGGGACAGTGTACCGAATATCTGACCAATGCCCTTCAGAGTGTCAAGGTCATGCGAAAATGGGAAGACTGAGAAACTGAGAGACTATGGAAAACTAAGGTAAGGGATGACCAAGGAATGGACGACTAAGTGTGTGTAGTATCCTGGATTGAACCCTAGAGCAGAAAAAAAATGACATTGGGGCCGGCCCGGTGGCACAGCGGTTAAGTTCACGCGTTCCGCTTCTCGGCGGCCTGGGGTTCGCCGGTTTGGATCCCAGGTGCGGACATGGCACCGCTTGGCACGCCATGCTGTGGTAGGCGTCCCACATATAAAAAGTAGAGGAAGATGGGCACAGATGTTAGCTCAAGGTCAGGCTTCCTCAGCAAAAAGAGGAGGACTGGCAGTAGTTAGCTGAGGGCTAATCTTCTTCTTCTTCAAAAAAAATGACATTAGTGGAAAAATTGGTGAAATCCCAGTGAAGTCTGGAGCTTGGTTAATAGTAATGCAGCAGTGTTAATTTCTTAGTGTTAGCAGACACACCATGATGACAGCCGGTGGACGGGGATTCTCTGTATTATTCTTGCTTCTTCTCTGTAAATCTAAAAATCATTCCAAAATAAAAATTGGTTTTAAAAAGCGAGAAATGAGACATACACCTCATATCCATGCATATTGAATGGGAAAAGGTTGGAAAGAAGCACAATTTGTTATCACTAATTACCTCGCGGGAGAGAGGTGGGAAGAGATAGGACAGTAAGTGGATTTCACTAGTTATTCCTTCTAATTGAATATTTAAAAAAAGCTTTTTCACTGATAATATGTTTATCTACTACTTGTGGAAAACCTTTAGAAAAGAAATTATTTGAAAACCAAGATGGCCAAGTTTGATGATGGTGGATAGCTACGTTTGTCCTGAGCACCAAGCTTTTTGAATCTGCAAGAGAGAAATATCCCTTCAGTATGCGGCAGCTACTGGAGAAAGTAAATTTCACCACCTTCACGTAAATTCAGCAAGAGTTTAAAGAACACGATTTCTTGTGGATGAGTCAGAAAATCAGTCCCCAGTAAATGAGACCCCAGGAGAGACCAAAATATGGGACCTATCCAAGCAACCCAGGAGAATAAAGCCCTGGATAAACAGGGTAATTTCCTCCATAGAGTCTCATTTTGAGCAAAATTCACTGCAGTGAAGGTAAACAAATCAGTTAACAGTGCTTAGGGACCGACCTCCTCTGTGGCTTCCCATTTGTCTCCAGGACCCTCTGGGCACTTGCTGTTGTCATACGACCTCAGAAATGCTACCTGCAGGTGGAAACCAAAATGCTCCAGTCTCCTAACACGGAGCAGCACTCCAGAAGGAACCCCAGCACCACTACTGTGGAACATGATGTGCTGAGGAACACCCAGCGTGTGGGCACAGAGCTCAGGTAAAACGAGAAAAAGACTGACCTGGCTTCCAATCATCATGTCTGCTGGTTTGCCTTTCTTCAGGGTTGTATTTCACCTTAACAGGGTATTTTGTAGCAACTTGAGAAGCCAGGGGAGAATACCTAGTTCAAGTAACTGGGTGCAACTTTAAGAACATGGAACCAGGCTGGCCCCATGGCAGGTGGTTAAGGTGGTGCATTCCCATTTGGATCCTGGGCACGCACATGGCATTGCTCATGGTGAGGCGGCGTCCCTCATAATGGAGCAGAAGAACCTGCAACTAGAATGTATAACTATATGCTGAGGGGCTTTGGGGAGAAGAAGAAGAAGGGAAAAAAAAGATTGACAACAGACGTTAGCTCAGGGCCAATCTTAAAAAAAAAAAAAAAAGACTACAGAACAAACATTAAGACCATTTTTACTAAATTAAATCACCTCTTGGATCTGGTTCTTTCTTCAGCTCTCACCCACTTGTCCCTAAGAGCTTCCCATACCCTCCACCTGGAAACTCGTGGTCAACTGATGGGAAGACATAGTTATCAGGTCCTAGAAGTAAGTCAACCCAAAAACCTCAGTGATGCGGATGGACCTGAGGCTCCGCACCCCGATGCACTTTCTGCTCAGCCAGCTTTCTCTCGTAGAGCTGGCCCTCATCAGCAGCACTGTTCCAAAGATGATGATCAACTTTTTCTCTGGAAGGAAGGACATCACACGTGTGGCCTGTGGAACACAGATATTTTTCTTCTTTACTCTTGGGGGTGCTGAATGCATCCTCTTGACCCTCATGGCCTATGACCGATACGTGGCTGTCTGTTACCCCTTGAGATATGCAGTCATCATGAACTACAAGGTCTGTCTGCAAATGGCCACACTGTCTTGGATTGGGGGCATTTTAGCTTCTACAGCCCACACATCCTGTACCATGAATCTGCCGATCTGTCGCTCCAGAGAAATCCACCATTTCTTTTGTGAGATGCCAGCGATCATGGAGATCTCATGCAAAGACACTTCCACCTATGAGCTGGTGGTCTTTGTGATGGGCGTTGCTTTCATCATCATCCCTTTTGGGCTTATCATGGCTTCCTACACTTTCATCTTCCTCACTGTCCTGCGTATGAAATCCCCCCAAGGCCGGAACAAAGCTTTGGCCACCTGCTCCTCCCATCTCACAGTGGTAAGTTTTTATCTAGGACCATGTCTTTATATGTACATGACACCTGGTTCCTCCCACAGCCCTGAGCAGGAGCAGGCTGTGTCTGTATTTTGCACTGTCCTCACACCCATGCTAAATCCACTCATCTACAGCCTGAGAAACAAGGATGTAGTGCGTGCTTTTGAAAAAGTCCTGAGGAAACGTCCTGTCTCCAAACAGAACACATAAACCTCAAAGTGGAAGACAGCTATCAGGAGTTGGGTCAGGAACAAGGACTCCTGGAGTATCCACAATTGCATTTTCCAGCATGAGGAAATTTGCTGTAGCCCTATGGGCAGACCGTGGTGTTGAATTCAATTGATGATAATAATTCAATAATTAATAGTTTAGGAGATTTTTCTCAGTGTCTAAATATTTGTTTCCCAAATGGATCAGTTCAACTGGTGTGCTTCAAACCAATTCATAAGCACTGACAAAGTTCCAATCTTCTCTTTTTATATTTGAAATGCTTAGACGTTTCTCAGGGTCCTCGAGTCTCAGTCCTGCTTGGTATTATCGGTGACTCAGATCTCTTTAGTTTCCATTGTTAGAAGCACCAACTTCCAGGGAAAGACAAATGTGACTGGTATGTAAAAACGAATGGATCAGGGACAATCATAAGCTAAGTTTTTGTTTCTCTCTTGAATGCCCTGGCAAACTCAGCATGTTGGCTCTATTCTCCCTACCTGTCTTGCGTAGAAACTTTCCTGGTCATTCTCAGATAAGCAAGAGTCCTAAGTTCAGGTATAGCACAAGAGGACTCTCCTCGCAGGAGCTGACATACCTAGCTTTGAGTGAAAATATCGTCTGCCAAGGGCAAGTGAAGTGCAGGTGGCTTTCGTCTTGATTTTACAGGCTTTCCAAGCCCTCACTGGCTCTAGCTTCAGATCCCTCATCCTGGGAGTGCAGCTGTAACTCAAGATAGACAGTGGAGATAAGAGTCTCAAAAAGCTACTTGTACCTGCTACCTATCCAGAGAAAGTACCCTCTGGCCATGGCAAGCATTCAACAGACTTTCTGGAATCAGTGCATATTTAGAGCTGCATTTTTCCTCATGGGATACTTGCAAGCTCTTACAAGACACTGTCATTCATCCATAATAAATGTGTAAATAGGTCACCTTTGATGCACAGAGATAAAAGTGATTGGAGTCTTTTTGGGTTTGCCAGTCTATGTAAAGTAATTGTAAGATTCACCAGAGAATGGAACAGGTTGGGCCATGAATCAGGCTGAGGTGACTAATAGAGATGAGCAAAATTTCATAGTCAGTTACATGAACATTGGAGAGGTGTTGGGTTGGATTCCTCAGGAGATCCATGCCTGCCTGTGGAGACACATGTGAACACAGATTGCTGCCTCAGACCAGAGTGGATGATGGCCCCACCACATACACATAGGACAGTGGCAGGAAGGCTGACTAGCTGCTGCTGAGAGTGGAGCTGCGAGGTGCTTGCAGGCAAGCTTGTAGCTGACATTGCCACAGTGCCATCCAAGGCCAGCCCACCTTTCATATGACAAAAGAGCATAAAATCCTGTTGGAATTGTGAGTCCCAATAATAAAGCCCTGGTCAAGATTCTCCTAATGTAGAGAAGATTTTCTTTAGATTTCTGTGACTGAGGAGATGGTTTTGATATCAGGCTGTATGAATCACAATGAAACTTTACAACTGAAATATGTTGCAAAATCCGTTGTCAACAATCAGCAGCTGTGCCTCACAAAAAAGTACAAAAAATTGTGGTATGTATTATTCAACATATGCCAGCTCATGAAAAACCAAAAAGCACTCTAAAATCTATTGATGGATATGATGTGTAGAAAATGGCATCTTTTGCTTTTCTAGTATAGATGTAAACTGTTATGGCCTTTTTGGAATGCAATTTGTTAAAATTAAATATTGTTTCACATTCTTCTCAGGAATTCTTCTTTTGTGAATTTTCTAGAATAAATGAAATAGAAGTGTCAATATTTAACATATGTAAATGCATGTTTATTGTGAGATTGTTTACTCAAAGACTGGCAACAACCAGTGGTAATGGCTGAATAAATTGTGGTATACTCACATCATGGATTGCATAACTGTTGTAAAGAATGAACGAAAACTATAGAAGACAACTAGAAGAATCTCCAGGAGTTTTTTGGGGAAGAACACAAGGGTTGGGGGGAAATGTATATAATAAAAATCTATATTTTGGTAAAATAAATGACCCCTAAGCTGCTATAGATGTGTACATTTGTGTGTGTGACAGTGTATTCAATTATCTTTTTTCCAGATTTATTGAGATATAATTGACATACATTGTGTAAAGTTTAAGGTGCACAATATGATGATGTGATATATGTATATATTGCAAAATGTTTACCACAATAAGGTAAGTTAACACATCTCCACCTCACAGAATTATCATTTTGTTGTTGTTGTCATAGTGAGAGCGTTAAAGCTACTCTCAAATCACTTTCAGGTATACCATACAGTACTGTTAACTAGAGTCGCCATGCTGTACTTCAGATCCCCAGAACTTATTCATCTGATGACTGAACGTTTGTACACTTTGGCCAACATCACCCATTTCCCCCACCCTTCAGCCCCTGGTGACCTCCATTCTACTCTATGTTTCTATAAGTTTAATGTTTTTAGATTCCGCATATAAGTGAGATCATACAGTATTTGTCCTCACTTAGTGTAATGTCTTCAAGATCTATCTATTTGTCACAAATGGCAGAATTTCCTTCTTTCTCATGGCTGAATAGTATTCCATTGTGTATATATACATATATACACCATATCTTCTTTATCCATTCATCCACTGACAGACTCTTAAGTTGTTTCTGTATCTTGGCTATTGTGCATGATGCTGCAATGAACAAGAGAGTGCAGGTATCTTTGCAGATTGTGATTTGATTTCCTTTGGAATTCTACCCAGAAGTGGGATTGCTAGATCACATGGTAATTCTATTTTTAATCTTTTGAGGAAACTCCATACTGTTTCTCACGGTGGTTGTATCAGTTTGCTTCCCACCAACACATCTATAGCAGCTTAGGGGTCCCCTTTTCTTCACATTCTCAACAAAACTTGTTATTTGTTGTCTTTTTGATAATAGCCATCATAACAGTTGTGAGGTGCTATCTCATTGTGGTTTTGATTTGCATTTGCTTGATGATGAGTGACGTTGAGCACATTCTCATGTACCTGTTGGCCATTTGTATGTCTTCTTTGGAAAAATTTATATTCAGGTCCTTTGCTTGCTTTTAACTTGGGTTATTTATTTTTTGCTATTGATTTATATTTGTGCCTTGTTTATTTTGGATATTAACCCCTTCTCTGATGTGAGGTTTGCAAATATTTTCTCCTATTCCATAGGTTGGCTTTTCAGTTTGTTGATGATTTCTTTTGCTGAGCAGAAGCTTTTTACCCTGATGTAGTCCCATTGTTTATATTTGCTTTTGCTGCCTTTGCTTTTGGTGTGAAATCCAAAAAATAATTGCTAAGACGAATGTCAAGGGGCTTACCCCCTGTTTTCTTCCAGGAGGTTTATGGTTTCAGTTCTCATGTTCAAGTCTTAAATCCATTTCAAGTTGATTTTCATATATTGTGAAAGAGATGTGTCCAGTTTCATTCTTTTGTATGTGGCAATCCAGTTTTCTCAGCATCATTTATTGAAGAGACTGTCCTTTCCCTGTTATATATTATTGGCTCCTTTGTTGAAAATTAATTGACCATGTATGCTGGGTTTATTTCTTTGTGCTTAATTCTGTTCCATTGATCTATGTGTCTGTTTTCATGCCAATGTCATACTGTTTTGATTACTATAGCTCTGTAATATAGCTTGAAATCAGGAAGTGTGACACCTTCAGCTTTGTTCTCTCTCAAGACTGCCTTGGCTATTTGAGGTCTTTTGTGGTTCTATACAAATTTTATAATTGTTCTATTTCTGTGAAAGATGCCACTGGAATTTTAATAGGCATTGCATTGAATCTGTAGATAACTTAGAATGTTACAGAAATTTTTACAATATTAATTCTCTGATCCATGAACATGAAATATATTTCCATTTGTTCATGTCTTCTTCAATGTCTTTCTTTAGTGTCTTAGTTTTCAACATATATCTCTTTCATCTTCTTGGTTAAATTTATTCCTAAACATTTTATTCTTTTTGATGCTGTTGTAAATGAGACTGTTTTCTTAATTTCTCTTTCTAAAGGTTGTTGTTAGTGTATAGAAATGCAACTGATTTTTGTATGTTGATTTTGTATCCTGCAACTTTGCTGAATTCATTTATTAGTTCTAACAGGAATTTGGTGTAGTCTTCAGGGTTTTTCTATATACAATTACATGTCATCTGCAAACAGAGACAATTTTATACTTCCTTTCTGATTTGATGCCTTTTATCTCTTTTTCTTACCTAATTGCTCTGGCCAGAACTTCCTGTACCATGTTGAATAAAAGTGATGAAAAGGGTCATCCTATCTCATTTTTGATCTTAGAGAAAAGGCTTTCAGCCTTCACCATTGAGTGTGCTAGCTATGGGCTTGTCATGTATGGCCTGTCCTATGTAGAGAGATGTTTCACCAAATCCACTTTATTCAGACTTTTTATCATAAATGGATGCTGAATTTTGTCAAATGCTTCTTCTGCATCTATTGAGATGATCATGTGATTCTTATCTTTCATTCTGTTAACGTGGTGTTATTACACTTATTCACTTGCATATGGTGAACCATCCTTGCACCCAAGGACAGATCCCACTTGGTCATGATGTATGTATTTAACGTGTTGTTGAATTCAGTTTGCTAATATTTTGCTGAGAAGTTTTGCATGTATATTCATCAGGGATACTGGTATATAGTTTTCTTTTCTTGTAGTGTCCTTATCTGGCTTTGGTATCAGCAAAATGCTGGTCTCATAAAATAAGTTTCAGAAGTGTTCCCTCTTCTTCAATTTTTTGGGAAAAGTTTGAGAAGGATTGGTGTTAATTCTTCTTTAAATGTGTAATAGAATTCACCAGTGATCCTGATGAACATGGATGCAAAAATCTTCAACAAAATATAGGCAAACCGAATTGAACAATACATTAAAAGGATCACACACCATGATCAAGTGGGATTTATCTCAGGGGTGCTAAGATGGTTCAATATCCTCAAATCAATCAACATGATACACCACATTAACAAGATGAAGGATAAAAATCATATCATCTCAATAGATACAGAAAAAGAATTTGAAAAAATTCAGCATCCACTTGTGATAAAAACTCTCAACAAAGTGGGTATGTAGGAAATATATCTCAACACAATGAAGTTCGTAGATGACAAGCCCACAGCTAACATCATACTCAGTGATGAAAAGCTGAAAGCATTTCCCCTAAGATCAGAAACAAGAGAAGAATGCCCACTATCACTACTCTTATTCAACATAGCATTGGCCATCCTAGCCATAGCAATCAGACAAGAAAAAGAAATAAAAGCCATCCAAATTGGAAAGCAAGAAGTAAAACTGTCACTATTTGCAGATGACATGATACTATATGTAGAAAACAATAAAAACTCTATAAAAAATATTAGAACTGATAAATGAATTCAGTAATGTTTCAGGACACAAAATCAATATACAGAAATCTGTTGTGTTTCTATACACTAATAATGAACAAGCAGAAAGAGAAATTAAGAAAACAATTCCATTTACAATCGCATCAAAAAGAATAGAATATCTAAGAATAAATTTAACCAAAGAGGTGAAAGACCTGTATTCTGAAAACTATAAGACATTGATGAAAGAAATTGAAGATGGCAAAAATAAATGGAAAGATATACCATGCTCATGGATTGAAATAATTAGCATTGTTAAAATGTCCACTCTACCCAAAGCAATGTACAGATTCAATGCCATCTCTATGAAAATATAAAGGCATTCTTCACAGATGTAGAACAAATAATCCTAAAGTTTGTATGGAACCACAAGACTCTGAATAGCCAAAGCAATCTTGAGAAAGAAGAAAAAAGCTGGAGGTATCATGTTCCCTTATTTCAAACTGTAACTACAAAGCTCTAGTAATCAAAACTGTATGGTGCCGGCCCCAAAACAGACACATAGATCAATGGAACAGAATTGAGAGCCCAGAAATAAAGCCACACTTATATGATCAATTAGCAGGCAAGAATATACAATGTGGAAAAGACAGTTTCTTCAATAAATGGTATTGGGAAAACTAGACAGCTTCATGCAAAAGGATGAAACGGGACCACTTTCTTACACTATATAAAAAAAACCCTCAAAATAAATTAGTACTTAAATGTAACACCTGAAATCATAAAACTCCTCGAAGAAAACATATGCAGTGAGCTCTTTGACATGAGTCTTAGCACTATTCTCTTGGATCTGTCTCCTCAGGCAAAGACAACAAAAGCAAAAATAAACAAGTGGGACTACATTAAACTAAGAAGATTTTGCACAGCAAACAAAACCATAACAAAACAAAAAGGCAACCAACTAAATGGGAGAAGATATTTGCAAGCCATATATCTGATAAGGGCTTAATATCCAAAATATATAAAGAACTCATGTAACTCTCCATAAAAAAAATCTTATTAAAAAGTAGGCAGAGGACATAAATAGATATTTTTCCAAAGAAGACATACTGATGGCTAACAAGCACATGAAAATATGTTCAACATCACTAATCATCATGGAAATGCAAATCAAAACCACAATGAGATATCACCTCATACATGTCAGAATAGCTATTATAAAAACGACAAGAAATAACAAGTGTTGGTCAGGATGTGGAGAAAAGGGGCCCCTGGTGCACTGTTGGTGGGAAAGTAAATTGGCACAGCCACTATGGAAGACAGTATGGAGGTTTCTTAAAAAATTAAAAATAGAACTACCTTACAATTCAGCAACTCCACTTCTGGGTATTTATCTGAAGAAAACGAAAACACTAGTTTGAAATGATATATACACCCTTGTGATCATTGCAGCATTATTTACAATAGCCAAGACTTGGAAGCAACCTAAGTGTCCATTGATAGATGAATAAAGAAGATGTGGTATATATACACAATTAAATATTACTCAGCCATCAAAAAGAATGAAAGCTTACCATTTGCAACAACATGGATGGACCTAGAGGATGTTATGCTAAGTGAAATAAGTCAGACAAAGAAAGACAACTACTGTATAATTTCACTTACATGTGGAACATAAAAAACAAAACAATGAACAAACAAAACAAAGCAGAAACTGACTCATTGATACAAAGAACCATCTGGTGGTCACCAGAAGGGAGGGCAGTGGGGGTGTGGGCAAAACAGGTGAAAAGGATTAAGAGGTATAAACTCCCAGTTACAAAATAAACGTCATGGGGATGTTACATAGAGCACAGGAAATATAGTCAATAATATTGTAATAACTCTGTACAGTGACAGATGGTTACCAGACTTGTTGTGGTGATCGTTCCATAATGTATATAAATGTCAAATCACTATGTTGTACACTTGAAACTAATGTAATATTGTATGTCAACTATACTTCAACAAAAAAAATTCACCAGTGAAGCCATGTGGTCCTGGGGTTTTTCTTTGTTGAGAGGTTTTTGATTAACTGGTTCATTTTCTTACTTGTTGTTGCTCTGTTCAGAATTTCTATTTCTTCCCCATTCAGTTTTGGTATATTGTATGTTTCTAGGGATTTATCCATTTCTTCTAGGTTGTCCAGTTTGTTGGCATATTGTTGTTGAAGAGTTTCTTATGATCCTATGGGTTTCTGTAGTTTTAGTTGTAATTTCTCCTCCTTTATTTCTGATTTCATTTATTTGTGTTTTCTCTCTTTTTTTCTAACTTGGTCTAGCTAAAGCTTTGTCAATTTTGGCTTTTCAAAAACCAGCTTTTAATTTTGTTGATCTTTTCTACTGTTTTTCTCATTTATATTTTACTTATTTTCACTCTGATCTGTGTTATTTTCTTCCTTCTGCTACCTTTGGTCTTAGTTTGTTCTTCTTTTTCTAGACTTGAGATTTAAAGTTAGTTATTTATTTGAGATCTTTCCATTTTCTTAATAAATGCATTTTTCTCTATAAACGCCGCTCTCAGAAATCCTTTTGCCATATCCCATAGGTTTTGGTGTGTTGTGTTTCCTTTTTTTTTTTTTTAAAGATTTTATTTTTCCTTTTTCTCCCAAAGCCCCCCAGTACATAGTTGTGTATTTCTAGTTGTGGATCTTTCTAGTTGTGGCATATGGGACGCTGCCTCAGCATGGCTTGAAGAGCAGTGCCATGTACGCACCCAGGATTCGAACTGGTGAAACCCTGGGCTGCTGAAGCAGAGCGTGTGAACTTGACCACTCGGCCACAGGTTTGGCCCCTCCATTTTCATGTTTTTGATATTCCTTCGATATCTTCTTTGACTAATTGATGTTCAGGAGAGTGTTGTTTAGTTTCCACATGCTGTAGATTTTCCAGCTTTCCTCTCATCGCTGATTACTACTTTCCTACTGTTGTGGTCAGAAAAGATACTTGATATGATTTCAACCTTCTTTTTTTGGTTGTTTTTTTTTTGTTTTTTTTTCCTGCTTTTTCTCCCCAAATCCCTCCAGTATATAATTGTATATTTCAGTTGTGGGCCCTTCTAGTTGTGGTATGTGGGACGCCACCTCAGCATGGCCTGATGAGCGGTGCCATGTCTGTGCCCAGGATCTGAACTGGTGAAACCCTGGGACGCTGAAGAGCAGCACGTGAACTTAACCACTCAGCCACGGGGCCGGCCCCTTCAATCTTCTTAAATTTATTCAGGTTTGTTTTGTGGCCTAGCATGTGATCTATTTTGGAGAAGGTTCCATGCGGGCTGGACAAGAATGTGTGTCTGCTGCTGTTGGACGTTACGCTCTACACATGTCTGTTAGGTTCACTGTTGTAATGTACGGTTCAGCTCCAATGTCTCCTTGTTGAACTTCTGTCTGGACGATTATTCAATGCTGACAGTGGGGTACTGAAGCCCCCTACTATTATTTTCTTGTATCTGTTTCTCCCTTCAGATCTGTTAGTATTTGCTTAACACATTTAGGTGCTCCATTGTTGAGTGTGTATACACTTATGATTATTGCATCTTCTTGGTGAATTGACTCCTTTATTGCTGTATAGTGACCTTCTTTGTCTCTTATTACCATTTTCGGAGTAAAGTCTATTTTGTCTGATACAAGTATCTCTCCCCTTGCTTTCTTTTGGTTTCCACTTGCAGGGAATGTCTTTTTCCACCCCTTCCCTTTCAGTCCGTGTGTGTCCTTAAAGCTGAAGTGAGTCTTTTGTAGGCAGCCTATGGTTTGTCTTGTTTTTTTTATCCATGCAGACTCTCTGCACCTCTTTATTGCAGAATTAAATCCATTTACACATAGAATAATTATTGACATGCAAGGACTTACTAATGTCATTGTATTAATTGCTTTCTGGCTGTTTTGTACCTCCATTGTTTCTTTTCCCCTCTGTTTCTGCTTGCTGTTGTAAACTGGTAACTTTCCGCTCTCATTCTTCATTCTTTATCTTTTTGCATCTGCTCTAGATTTTTCTTTGTGGTTACCACGAGGTTCACATGAAACAGCTTATAGATAAAATTGTCAATTTTAATCTGATAGCAACTTAACTCCGAGCATGTCTGAAATCTTACCCCTTTTCTATCCCTCTTTTATATTTTTGATGTCACAATTTACCCTTTCTATATTCTGTATTAAGTAACAAAGTATGGTAGCTATAGTTATTTTTAATACTATTTTCCTTTAGCATATACACTACATTGAAGTTGTTAACACACAATCTGTTTACAGAATTGCAGTTTTCTAAATCTGATGCAATATTTCCCTTACCAGTGTGTTGTATACCTTTGTACGTTTTCAAGTCACTAATTAGCATTTTTAAATTTCAGCTTGAAGAACTCCTTTTGGCATTTCTTGCTGGGCAGGTCTAGTGGTGATGAACTCTCCCACTTTTTGTTAGTCTGGGAAAGCCTTTATTCCTCTGCCGTATCTGTAGGATAACTGCCAGATAGAATATTCTTGGCTGACAATTTTTTTCTCTCAACACTTTGAATATGTCATTTCATTCTCTCGTGGCCTGTAGGGTTTCTGCTGAGAAATCTGCTGATATCTTAATGAGGATTCTTTTATAGGTTTCAATCTCTATTTCTCTTGCTGATTTTCAGATCCTCTCTTTTTCTTTGATTTTCTGTGGTTTCATTATTTTACTTCTAGGAGAAAGTCTTTTTGCATTGAAATAATAGGATGCTCTATTAGCTTTGTGAACTTGGATGTCCAAGTCTCTCTTCAGGTTAGGGAAGTTCTCAGCTACTATGTTAAATAAACTTTCTGCCTCCTCCCTGTCTTCTCCTGGTACTCACTTCTATATTTGTATGTTTGATGGATTTCTATAGATCATGTATGCTTTCTTTCATTCTTTTCTTTGTTCTTCTCTGATTGGGTTATTTCAAGGTTCCTATCCTCTAGTTCACTGCTTCTTCCATTTGGTCCATTGTGCACTGGATGCTCTATATTACATTTTTCATTTCATTCATTAAATTCTTTGGCTCCATAATTTTTATCTTTTAAAAAGGTTTTTAAGTGTTTTCTTCATTATTTATTTACTTTTTTGTTGGTGGTCACTTCTGTACGTTTATTTTTAAGTTGAAATATATATAACTATGTGTAAGTTTAAGGTGTGCAATGTGTTGGTTTGATACATTTATATATTGCAATATGATAACAGTTGTAGCATCAGCCAATACCTTTATCATGTCATATAATTATCATTTCATTCTTGTAGTGGGAACACTTAAGATCTAGTCTCTTAGCAGCTTGAAGTTTTAATACAGTATTGTTGACTCCAGTCACTAGGCTGTGTTAGCTCTTCAGGACTTATTTATCTCCTGCTTCCAAATTTGTACCCTGAATAACATGTCCCCAACCCCCTGCTTCTGGTGACCACCATTCTACTCTCTGTTTTTACAGTTCAGTGTTTTTATATTGCACATATAAGTAATATCATGCGGTATTTTTCTTTCTCGTTTGACTTATCTCACTTAGCACATTGTCCCCAAAGTCCACCCATGTTGTTACAAATGGTAAGATTTTCTTCTTTTTTATGGCTGAATAATAGTCCATGGCATGTATGTGTGCGTGTACAAAGACTATATATATACAATACATATATTATGCGTATGAACACTAAGGTTGTCTCCTTGTCTTGGCTGTTGTGAATAGTGCCATGTGCCTCCGTCCCCCAGACCCGCACCACATCCACCTGCCATACTTCAACCAACACTAAGGTTGTCTCCACGTCTTGGCTGTTGTGAACAGTGCTGCACTAAAATGGGGATGCAGATATCTCTTTGAACTCCTGTTTTCATTTCCTTTGGATGTATACTTCCAAGTGGAATTGTGGATCATATAGTAGCTCCATTTTTAATCTTTTAAGGAACCTCCAAACTGTTTTCCATAGTGGCTGCACCAATTTACATTCTCACCAACAATGCACAAGGGTTCCCTTTTCTCCACATCTTCCCCAACACTTGTTATCTCTTGTCTTCTTGATAACAGCCATTCTGAAAGGTGTGAGGTGATATCTCATCGTGGTTTTGATTTGTATTTCCATGACGATTAGTGATGTTGAACATCTTTTCATGTCCCTGTTGTCCGTCTGTATATCTTCTTTGGAAAATTCTCTCTTCAGATCCTCTCCCGTTTTTAAATCAGATTGTTTCTTTTTTTGTTTTTGATTTGTATGTGTTCTTCATATACTTTGGATATTAAGCCCTTGTCAGATCTATGCTTTGCAAATATATCCTCCCATCCCGTAAGTTGCCTTTTAATTTTGTCGATGGTTTCTGTTGCTATGTGGAAGCTTTTTAGTGGGGTGTCGACCCACATGCTGAGTTTTGCTTTTACTTATCTACGTTTTTTGTGTCCTATTCCAAAAGCTCTAGAACTGGTTTGGTTCTTTTTTATGCTTTCTATCTGTCTGTTAAATTTCTCACTTTCTTCATGTACTGTTTTCCTGATTTTACCAAAGTAGCAGACACCTCCTCAAGTCTTTCCCTGTAGGTGGTTTATACTGTTCATCAGTCCTGTTGTGTGTGGAGCTTTCTCCACTCTTGTGCCAATACACCTGCTCCATTGTTTTTGCTCCCTCTTGTGGCAGAATCCTTACATTTTTATGTCTTCTCTGCTTCTTAGAGCTCCCCAGACTGACTGCTGGAAACCCTCTTCTGTTCTCCAGAAGGAGGCACTACTCCCCAAGTTTGCGTTTTCTTCCTCCCCAAAACCCCCATCACTGTTTCTGAGAGCATTCCATTTGCTGTAGCTCGCTCTTGTGGCCACATTCAGAAGAGTCACAAGGAGCTGGCTGCAGAATAGAGGGACGTGCGACTTTGATACTCGGCACTCTGGGGGTGCCATGGGCACAGTGTGAGGATCCTTGGATGAGATTCACATTTTGTTATACATATATATATGGTTGCTAAATATATATAGTTACATAATAAATATATATTTGCACAGGTACAAATAGTAGCATACCATATGACTATTTTGCACCTTGAATTTCCTCTTAATAAGTAGAAGGTAATTTTCCATGTGAGTGTATGTATAACTGCCTATTCTGCATTAACAGCTCCATTGTACTCTCTTGTAAGGATGAATAATAATTATTTAATGTCTCCTATTTATGCACATTTAGGTTATTCAAAAGGAATATGCTGTAATAGTTAGCAGCACAGACTCTCCACCGCCCCAGCTGGGTTTGAAACCCTTCTCGCCCCCTAGATGCATAACCTTGGGCAAGTTATATAACCTCTGTCCTTCAGTTTCTTCATCTCTAGAATGGGAACAGTAACAATACCTATCGTGTGGGTGTGAGGTGAGGATTAAATGAGCTGGCGCATGTTCATAAATTGTAATCGTGCGCAGCACCTAGGAAACGCTGTGTGTTTGGTGTTATTGTTTACAGTTTTGCTTTTACAAATAATACTGGATGGATTCCTTCACACCCACTTCATTTCTTCAAGTTCTGTACTCCATGGCCCAAAACTGGAGTGGTTAGGCATACACACCAAAGGATCAGTATACTAAAACTTTTGATATCGTTAACTTTCACTCCTTGGCAGGTGGATCGATTTGAATTTCCAGCAGGAGTGCCTAGAGCGCCATTTCCCCACACTCATGGCAGCACAGTACGTCGCCAAGCTTCTTCACCTTTACTTTCCACTTGCATTTCTCTTAATATGAGCTAATCTGAGCGCTTTTCACATGTTTAAGAACCACGTGTTTCCTCTTCTATGAGCTGTTGGTCCATATCTTTTCTCATTTTTCTTTTAGTTTGGTTGTGTCTCATATTCACTTCTAAGAGTACTTTTCCCCCCTTTTATTGCATATATCCTGGTTATTCGCTCTTAGTCTGTGATGGATGTTGTGAAATTTCTTCACATTTGTTCTTTGTCTTCTAACTAGTTATGAGTCCTTGAACACACCATTTTATGCTTCTTAGTGTTTTTTCCCTTAACATGAAATTCACTTTTATTGTTATTTAGGAGTATTTGATAATCCTTAATGAATTTTGAGTTTAGAGCCTGGGATCCAAATTTAGTTTTATCAAATGACTAACCAATTATGCAAGCACAATTTATTGAATAATTCATCTTTTTCCAAAAAACATATGATGCTAATTTTATCATATACTAACTACTATACGTATTTGAGTCAATTCTGGACTATCCTATTTCATTGATCTGTCTATCTGTTCCTTTGCTGGTATCACCACAGTGTGTCTTACGATCGAGGAGGGCAGACCCTGCTCAATACTCAACATTTTCAGAATTTTCCTGGATGAGCTTTTTTGTTTACTTTTTCATAAGGATTTAAAAATCAGCCTCTCTAATTGTTAAAAAGTTACTATCTTTGTTGGGATCACATTAAATTTATAGTTCAATTTATGGAGAGTTGACGTCTTTCTGATGTCAGGCCATCCAAGATATTTCATTTTTTTCCCTTAGTTTCAAACACTTAGTTTCCATTGCAATCTCTTATTTCACTCTGAAGCTATGTAATAATCTATTTCTTAACATTGAAAAGGATGTTTCATTATTCTTTAAGTGCTTTCTCTCCTTGTTATGCTGGGTTGATGTGCTAGTTTTCTGTTGCTGCATAACAGATTACCACAAACTTAGCAATTTGAACAATGCCCGGGTGCTAGTGCCCCGTTCTGCAGGTCAGAGGTTCCACAGGCCAGAAGCGTGGCACGGAGTAGCTGTTTTGAAAAGTCCCTGAATTATATACCTGCCCTTCCGATTTCAAACCTGTTTGCCTAGGCTAGCTCTAGTTTCTATAGAAGATACTGCAAATCTACACGATTCCAATTTCCTTGGCCCATAAAGATTAAATACATATGTTAAATTGGCTTCATATTTCTTTTGTTGTAACCAACTCTGGATTAATGATAAATGCATTGTTCCTGTCTCTAAAAAGTCTGAAATGTATTTTATTTTCAAATTTGCAAGGGCACATATCTTGACCAGAAGAAAAAAACCCTTGAAATCAATTGGATTTGGCCATTTGGTGACTTGATTTGAGCTAAAAGTTGTTGCTGTGTTGCATGTAAATCTCTGTGTGAGGCAGTGGGGCCGGGCGGTGTGAACGCTGCTCACGCGTGGGGATTTGCAGGGTGCTGGTGAATTAGACGAGTTATTAGGGTGCGTGTTAAGTGGTTCTAGCAAGAAGACCTGGAGCAACGGGGCCTAAAGAAGACAAACATTTCCTTCTCTCTCCTGTGACAATCCAGGGCTGGCGCTCTCATTTTTAATACACGACACCTCGGGGTCCAAGGCAGCCCATCTTGGCACCACCTGGGGGGGAGAGGAAAAATGCCAAGGATCATCAAGGACATCAGTGGGAGTCAGAAGGCACTGGAAAATACCCTCCGTGTGCTGAGAAAAGAAGCAATGATGCTGGGGCAGACTGGCTCATTTAGTTTTCTACCCGTGTGCACATCAGCAACCTGCCTTCAGAGTGGGCTGTGTGAGGTCCAGCAGGTGGGTGAGCCGTCAGGATGCCTCCAAACACTCCTCAAACTCGGCCCTCGAAGTGCCCACAGACGACCTTCCAGGCTGTTCCCCCTCCGAAATCGACTGTGGTGATGGTGCACAACTCCGTGCATATACCAAACGTTGAATTGTGCACTCGAAGTGTGTGACGTGTGTGGCATGTGAACATATGTCAATAGAGCTACGAGGAACAGGAGGAGGAGGAAAATGTAAGCTCCCGAGGTAAGGGGTACTTTTGTTCGTTTTATTCACTAGCGCATTCGAAGGGACCCAACACCTGCACAGAGATGTTTTGAATGAATAACTAGTATCATGTATGAAATGGCCCAACCCCATATATTTCATTGACTGTAGTTATTTTCTGTTGCAAACGTCTCATTTATCCTTGACTTTCTTCTTCCTGTTTAAAATTCTTTTTTCAGTTTTCTTATTTTTTGTTTTTGTCTTTTCTTTATTCATTTCTCTTTTTTCTCTTTTATGTTTTATTTCTTTGTGTTTCTTTGTTCATTTCTCTTTATTTCTTTTTCCATTTTCCATTGAGGTGAAATTCACATAGCATAAAATTAACCTCTTTAGAGTGCTAATTCAGTGATATTCTGTACATTCACAGTCGTTGCAACCAGCACCACTATCTGCTTCCAAACTATTTTTATCGCACTAGACTAAAACGCCAAACCACCGGGCAGTCACACCCTGTTCTCCCCATCTCCCTGTGCCTGATGATCACCAATCTGGGGTCTGTGTCTCTGGAGTTGCCTCTTGGACGCTTCACACATGTGGAACCTACAGGACAGGGCCTCACGTCTACCTGCCACCCTCTCCTCCCTTGGCCCTTTCAGGGTGCTGTCCCCACCCCGCGTAAGGGCTGCACCTCACGAGTTGGGTGGACATCTCTCGTAGAACTCGATGTTCAGAGAAAGGCCCTGGGCCACACAGGAGCTCATGCCCAGTGAGGCCCACTCACCTGGGTGGCCGATGAGGACCTGGAGGACGTTTGCTACGCAGGTGTGGAGCCCTCGTCTCCTCGTGGCGGCTCTCAGGGTCAGCCGTTACTGGCGTCTCCGAAGACTCTCGGCGTCCATCCTTGTCCTGGGCGAGCCTTGAGTCCTGCTTCCTCACGGCTGGCGGATCTGAGGTGCGCTGTCTTGTCACGGCCCGGTCCTCCTTCCTGACTCAGAGAGCACCCGAGTGGAGCTTTAGCTGGTGTGGTCATCTGATCAGAGCAACGCACAGGAGGAGGAGAACGAGTAGCAGCCATGACCCTCATATTGGTGTGTGAGGGGGACAACTGCCCACCAAGAGTGGCTCCCCGAGGAGGAATGGGGGGTGGGGTGGGCTGGGGACAACACCA
>NC_060273.1:134827478-134855692 GCF_021613505.1 Equus quagga
ATAGTGGTTCCTATTCTTAACTACATATTGACAAGGGCATGATCCATTTTTTTCATTTTTTCCTTTATGATTTGTGGTTTTGGTGTCGTTAAAAATCCTATATTGGATTTATTAGCATATGTTTTCTCTTAATTTTTAAAATAACTTTAAAATTAAAAGTAAATAAGTTAAGCAGATATATTTTTACCTGTTTCCTTTGGTTTGCTATTTTTGACATTCTTTAGTGTTCTGGAAGTTTGTGTGTGGATAGTCATTCTCTACTCATTCTTTTTTTTTTTTTTTTTTGCTTTTTTTCTTAATGGCTAATATATTAATAATGTCAATTTACTATAAAAAATTATGTGAATTTACTAAACAATCATTTATAAAATACCCAATAATCAATTTTTTCCTAAATACTCAGTACTCAAATTGACGTAAATACTCAATAAATAGACTATTTGCACAAGTATAAAAATTAAAACTTTTCAATCTTACAAACTATATTTTCTGAACTTTAAACACTGGTTATATACTTAATCAAAAATTTATAAAAATCTAATTAAAATTATACATAATATATCCTAAGATCTAAATTTTTCAAAGCCCTGACAAGCCATCTAAATACCACCAATACATCAGACAGTGGTTGAAAACTGATCAGAATCTTCACACAAATAATGATCAAACTATTGATCCCTGGCTTAATTGTTTCCTATTATTTTTTGCTTCCCACTTGTGTTTTTTTCATTCGTTATCCAACTTGGATTGCCTTCCTTAGTCTTCCTAGATTTTTCTATTTTGTCTTCTTGGGGTTTCAATAACCCACTAGACCCAGAGGAGGCTTCTGGCTGTGCTGTCCCCACTAGGCGACCTGGCGAGACCATGGGGACCGGCTGCCTATTGTATTAGCTCAGCCTGTGAGTGTGTAAGTGTGTGAAGACAGGGCACAAGCGTGTGTGTGAGTGTGTGCAGGTCTCTGAAGGTAAATGAGTGACTGTGTGAGGACGCACCTGATGTAGAAGGGAACGGAGCACTTGTGTCCCAGACCCTGGCCGTCCTGCTGCCTGCACTGTCCCCAAGTGAGCAGTGCCACCACAGGGGTCCCACCCCGCATCACCACCCAGATGCTCAAGTCCCTCCTGGTCTGTGCAGACAGAGCTGTAAGTTACTGGGCACTTAGGAAAGATTAATAAATGCAGGAAAGTCAGCCACGGACAAGCACATCACGCAGACCCAGGGAGGGCACTGTTCGCATCTGCAGGTGGAGTTCAGGCTTCTCGTTTCTGCAGGAAAATGGGACTGTGCCCAGTGCTGCGTGTGATCCTGAAATCCTCTTAGGAACGTGGAATAAACCACACCTCCTGTTGTGGAACGCCCTGAGCAATTTTCTCATGTGCAATCCCCTGTATGAGTGGCTGGACTCTGTTTAAAGAGCACCTCGGGAGGCCAGCCCTGTGGCTGAGTGGTTAATGGTCCATGCATTTTGCTTCGGTGGCCCCGGGTTCGTAGGTGTGGACCTACACACTGCTTATCAAGTCATGCTGTGGAGGCATCCCATGTGGAAAGTGGAGGAAGATTGGCACAGATGTTAGCTCAGAGCTAATCTTGCTCAAGCAAAAAAAAAAGGGGGAAGGTTGGCAATGGATGTTAGCTCAAGGTGAATCTTCCTCACAAAAGAAAAAAAAGCAGCATCTTGGCATTTCTGTTGTGTCCAATTTTTGCTGCTGTGAACACTGCTATGATAAGCAGCCAAGTCACTACATTTTTGCACAGCTCCAGAGCGTCTTCCTTGGTATAAATTCTCTGATGTAGATTTTCTGGAAAAGCAGTTGCATATTTTTTCTTTCAGTTTTATTGCGGTATGATTGACCTACATCACTGTATAAGTTTAAGGTTTACAGAGTGATGATCTGATTTACAAATATTGTGAAATGATTATCACAATAAATTTAGTTAACATCCATCACCTCATATAGATTCAAAAAAAAGGAAAAAAATTCTCCTTGTGGTGAGAACTCAGGATCTGCTCTCTTGACGACCTTCCTCTCTATCACACAGCAGCGTGAGCTACAGTCACCACGCTGTGCATCACATCCCGGGACTTATTACCTGATAACTGGAAGTTGGTGCCTTTGAGCACCTGCCTCCAATTCCCCTCCGCCCCTCCCCTTCCCTGGTAATCACAAGTCTGATCTCTTTTTCTAGGAGTTTGGTGGGGTTTTTTTTAGATTCCACATATAAATGAGATCGTATTTGTCTTTCTCTGTTTGACTTATCTCGTTTAGAATGTTGCCCTCAAGTTCCGTCTATGTAGCTGCAAATGGTAGGATTTCCTCATTTTTTATGATTGGATAATATTCCATTGCATATACATATATACCATGTCTTCTTTATCCATTAATTAATCAATGGACACTCAGGTTGTTTCCATGTCTGGCTGTTGTGAATAACGCTGTGATGAACTTGGGGTGCATACATCTTTTTGAATTAGTATTTTTGTTTTCTTCTGATATACACCCAGAAATGGAATTGCTGGATCATATAGTAGTTCTATTTTTAACTTTTTGAGGAACCTGCATACTGTTTTCCATAGTGGCTGTAACAATTTACATTCCCACCAACAGTGTACAAGGGCTCCCTTTTCTCCACATCCTGGCCAGCACATGTTACCTCTTGTCTCTTTAATAGTAGCCATTCTGACAGGTGTGAGGTGATATCTCATTGTGGTTCTGATTTGCATTTCCCTGATGATTACTGATGTTGATATCTCTTCATGTCTCTGTTGGCCATTGGTGTGTCGTCTTCGGGAAAATGTCTAGTCAGATCCTCTGCCCATTTTTTAATTGGTTATTAGTTTTTTGCTATTGAGTTATTATTCAGCCTTTAAAAAAGAAGGCAATCTTGACATTTGCAACAACATGGAAGGACCTTGAGGACATTATGCTAAGTGAAAAAAGTGAGACACATAAGGACAAATATGCATGACTCCACTTGTGTGAGGCATCGAAAATAGTCAAACACGTAGAAGTAGATAGTAGAATGGTGGTTACCGGGGGATGGGGGAGGGGGAAAGGAGAGTTGCTGTCTAGTGGGTATAAAGTCTCAGTCATTCAAGACGAGTAAGTTCCAGCGATCTGTTGTCAAACACAGTGCCCAAGGTTAATAATACAACTTATGTAGCTAACTGCGCACTTAAAAATCTGTTAAGAGGGTAGATCTCATGTTGTGTTGTTACCACCATTAAAAAACAACACAACAAAGGTGTACAGAGTTCTTTGACCTCCCTGCCTTCCAAGGACACTGGGCCTGGTCCCTACATGAAGGAATGTGTCTGGGCTTGGGGCCAAAGATGACCACTTCGGCCCTGACTCTAAGGCGCAAGTTACAAAGAATATGTCCTGCGTCATGTTCCTTGTCTGGGCTGGCCACCCCGACGGGCACCTGACTGGACTTTAGAAACATCCCATCCATGGGAACAAGAAGAAATAACTCAAAGTATCCAAATGTCTGAAACCCTGAGTCAGAACCTAGAGAAACCTTAGGATAAAAGGGATAACAGCATAGAACAATTGGAAGTCTCACTGAGGAAAGAACACTTTGCCTCAGACCCGGACAATCGGCACTCCCACCCGCCATACAAACTATTGGGACTTCCCCGGCTGATTGTGGTGTGGAGGTTGTAAGTACCAATTTGTCGTTCCCATTTATCCTCGCTCCTCGTTCTGTTTCCCTTTATCAATAAACTTTGATTCCTTAACCAACCAAGTAGCCTTGGCGGTACCTGTCATTCCTTGCCCTTTGCGGCTGCGGACAACAAAAGGGACCCAAGGAAACTTCTGGAGGTAATGGATATTACCTTGGTCTGTTACCTTGATTGTGGTGGTGGCTTCATGGGCGTGTGCATATGTCCAAACTCACCAAATCATTTAATTAATTATGTACAGTTTTTTGTGTAACAATCATACCTCAGTAAAGCTGGAAAAAAACAAAAACAAAATGTATTTGACTACAAGGTTTTTTCTTTGTGTGATGCCTAATAAACACCTCCTGAGCCTGGTTTTCCAGAATCTTCTAGTGGGAGACACAGCCTGGGCCAGTAAAGAGGCCTTTTAACTTCTTGAACAGGGACATGAAGGACTGTGGTTGAAGAACACAGGGTGAGCCACTAGAGACTGCTGCCGTCAGCCAGGAACAGAGCCGGATCTGGGGTGACGTTGACAACAGAAAAGGGAAGGAAGGATGAGGACGTCCGTTTGGGGCATTTTGATTCTGATGGCCAAGAAAACAGGCTGTTTTCTGCCAGTCAACTGCCTTACTAACTGTGTGATGTTGGACGAGTCACATACCTCTCTGAGCCTTAGCAACTTCTTCAGGAAAAAAGGAGAAGAAATTAGAAATTACTCATTGGGCACTTGTGAAGATCAAATGAGACAATCTGAGTAAAACCGTGTATGAATCATAGTAAGAATTCAGTTGATACAGTTGTCATGATTTTGTCATTGTCGTGATCACCCACGTGGAGACATCCCTCATTATTGAATGTCAACTGTTGGATCTCCAACTCAGAGAAGGTGTGAGTTAGAATTTTGCGGATCTAAGGATGTGCCTTCTCTGTGCCCGTGCCCTGTGTGCCCATCCATGACCAGCAGGCGGTGGGGGGGGAGGGGGTCCTCCTCATTCCTCCGTATTCCAACATGGCTCCCTCCCCATGAAATAACCCAACACTCACACGTGGGGCAGGAAACCCCATTTCTTTGAGGCCCATAACATTCCTTTTTTCCACTTTCTGGTACTGGCTCCTCATTACTGTCAACTGCTGGTGTCCTCCTCGTCCTGCTCCTGTGTGGAAACTTTGCTTATTCTTTTATTAACTTGCATGTTCTTCTAAGCAACTTCATTCCATCCATGTTTTCTTTGTTCAGTCACCTCTTCATCACCTAATGTATTTTTACCTTGGGAGTGTACAGTAGCACCCCCCCCACCACCACCAGCCCAACATGCCTCAAATCAATTGCACTTTTTGTTTGTTTGTTTGTTTTCTTTTGTTTTGAGGAAGATTAGCCCTGAGCTAACTGCTGCCAATCCTCCTCCTTTTTTATGTTGAGGAAGACTGGCCCTGAGCTAACATCTGTGTCCATCTTCCTCTACTTTTATATGTGGGACGCCTACCACAGCATGGCTTGCCAAGCGATGCCATGTCCCCACGCGGGATCCAAACTGGCAAACCCCAGGCCGCCAAAGCAGAACCTATGCGCTTAACCACTGCACCACCGGGCTGACCCCAATCGTACATTTTATATCTGCTGTTTTGGGTCATTACTGTGAACTCAGTCACTCAAGCTAAAAAGCCAGGAGTCTTTCTTGCCTCCTTTCTCTCTCTCATACATTCACCACATCAAATAAATGACCAACCCCACTCGTTTTATCTCCAAAGAACATGGGTATATATAAATATTAAATGCACCATTTATAAATCACTATAGACACATGTGTAAACATAATGCTTAAATGTACAAACTATATATTCAAACCTCCTTCCGTGTCACTACCCCAGTTCAAGTCCCATCTTTTCTCAACTCAATTTCTAAAATAGTCTCCTTGCTCATCTCTCTGTCTCCAACTGTATACCCCTCAAATCCCCCTTCCACAGAGTCTAAAACCCAAATCTGAGCCATCACTTTCTCATTTGACACTGTTGAACGGCATGTCCTGCTGACCACGAAGGAGTTAAAGTCCCTGGACGTGGCCCTGAGACCCTTCCTGGCAGCTCTGGGCGCATCTCCTGCCACCTTCTCCTTCACAGTTCAATGCACGACTTATTAATTCCACGCATCTGTGAACTTGGAGGAGAAAAAAGTAAACTTTTCATTTTCACTAACCTGTAATAAAAATTTAGCATTTCTTTGGTGATGATGTAAGTGACACTCCACAGTAAGATTTGCAGCCCCTGTGATCTTGTCATCCGTGGAAACCACAGACACTTTCATATGTGATTTAAAATACGGTTCTTGCAGATCTCTACAAACAACCTTTGCACACGTCGATCCTGCAGATCGCAGTGAGGATCAGGCCTGCGATACACTGCTCAGGACTGCAGTCTCTCTGTCTACGGGCCACACACACAACCTCGCAGGCCAGCCACAGCAGAGCTGTGCCCGGAGATTCAAAGTTGCCTGCCCTCATCGGGAGGGCAGGTCTGTGCTTCCTGATCCTCCCTGTCTGCAAAGTTCTCCCTCCTTTATTTAGAAAGGAAGTTTTGTGGATACTTGGAAACACCTCCAAACTCTGAAAAGTTATTTCTGTCTTGGTTGCATCAGCATCGTGCCATGAACCTGCGGACTTTCCTTTATCACATGGTATTGATGATATTGATGGAATCAAAGGAAAACTCCTCTATCTCCAGATGGAATTCTTACTGCTACTGGAGTTCAACATTTGTAACCTTCAAACCAAGACATGAAAATGATGGCTATCCAACACGGCACCTAAAACAATATCTTCTAATGATCACTACGTCAACCTGACCTTCCCATCAGGAGAGCCTTCGGGCTGGGACCACCTGTTCTTTCTCCTTCGTCTTTGAATGTCTATTGTTGTTTTGAATCTCTAGAGTCAGGGATGGGCCAGCGTGAGTTGACTTTTTTGAGGAGAGCACCTTTAGTCAGGCTCCTCTGAGCTCTGTTCTCAATGAGACCTCATCCTTGGCCAGCCCAATCAATTTTTAGCAAGAATTCAGTTAAGCCAGTTTAGCAAAAATCCCCCCACCCCGATCCCTAGCCAAGGTCCTGAGGGTAATTTTCCATCATCTCCCTCATTCTGCCTGCCTGTGGGCTGTAAGCCCTCACTCGTATTCAGAGTTGCATTCTCTCTCTCCGCTATTGCAATAGTCTTGAATAAAGTCTTTGTCTGTTTAACTGGCCTGTGAGGTTTCTCTTTTACAGTTTTACCACACATCTGGAGTTCTCTTTTGGGTCCCTGTCTGGGGCATAAACATTCCAATAAGTCGTGATTTTTCTTTGCCAGTGTATGCATGATTCCTGATGCTAGATGCATTTTCAAAGTTAAAGTTGATACATCTTCTCATATTTAACTGACACTGGTTAGGACTGTCACTCTTGCTTTTGACCCTAAAGAGGAGAGCTAACCCAGATGGTGCAGCTGGGAGGAAGGTGGACTAACAGTGAGATTGGGACTGGGATACAGAGCCCGCTGCGAGTCCTCACGTCCTCGGGCCTTCACCCCAGTGCAAACCAGGAGCAGTGCCTGAAGCCAGGCTGCTGGGGGCTGCCTACGAGCCGCGTGCCTTGAGATCAATCTTTAACGTCTTGTGTGGCTTCCACGTCTGTAAAAGGGTCTATATTCAACATCGTGTGTTCTGTAGGGCTGTTGAGAGGGTGAAACGAGCTCCTATGAGTGACGAGGTTGAAATAGCACCTGACACTTAGAATTGACAACTTGGTGGAACAAATGAGTATCTGGATCCTAAAACTTGGAACAAGGGAAACTTTTCTAATGTGTAGAATTACAAATTACCACCTGACAATGGGAGGGCTGACCTGTGAGGTGGTGAGCCCCTGCCCCTGGGAGCATTCTGCCAGGATTTCTTCTCCAGGAGGCAGCAGAAGGACTCCCCGCATCGGAGAGTGGCCAGATGGGGTGATCTCAGATGGTTCTCACCCCATGAAGGCTGAAGGTAAGGTTGGGCAGAAGGAATTTCCTGCCGACCCAGGTGACTTCCCCGTGGCCTGTGGCCCCAGCTGGTTGCACTCTTAGCCCAGTCAGTTCTCCAGGACCTGACAGAGGCAAGGTCCTCCGGCTTGGGGATGTCTTAGTCAGCTTGGGTGGTCATAAGAAAATACCACAGACTGGGCTGCTTAAACACAGAAATTTATTTCTCACGTTCTGGAGATTGGAAGTCCAAAATCAGGGTGCCAGCACGGTCTGGTTCTGGGGACGGCTCACTACTCAATTTATAGACACCTGCCTTCTCACCGTGTCCTCACACAGCAGAGAGAGAAAGAAAGAGCAAGCTCTCTCCTGACTTTTATAATGCTGACACAAATAATCCATAATCAATCTATAAATCAAAATTGGGATGAATTCATTACGACCCAGCTTGGAGGACTATAGCTTGGGCCTTCCTTCCCCAAAAAAGGAAGCACACCAAAGGAGTGGGGTGTACAGAGTGGTTATATGCCATCTTGGAACAAAGAGCCTACATCACATATGACAGGAATATCTCTTCACTACTGTCACAAAATGCTTAGCTGGCACAGCAGGTCAGTGGTCAGCAGGTCAGTGGTGACAAAGTGAGCACAGCAGGTTGGTAATTAATCGTTGGTTTCCAGGAAGAGATGCTTGTCCTTAAGGAAATGCCGATATGGGTGAAAGCTACATCCCTATCTTTAAGGGAGTCATTCTTGTCTTTGGGACATAGCAAATGCTTAAAGTAGATGTACAATGCATGCTCAACAGGCCATATCAGGCCCTTTTGGAAAAACAAAGTCAGGCCAAATTAGTTTTACACGAAATGTCTTCCTCATATACTCCAATATACCCTATTGCTTTCCATTTATTGATCAACAAGGACTCTAAATCCCATCATGGGAGCTTCACCCTCATGACCCAGTCTAAAGGTCATTACCTCTCAAAGATCCCACTCCTCACACTGTCTCACTGGGAGCTAGGGCTTTGACATGTGAATTTGGAGGGACACAAACAGCCAGTTCCTAGCAGGGGCATCTGATGGCGCTGCTGCCACTGTGGATCTCACCTTGAGAAGGGAGCTTAGGTCTCACTTATGTAGGCCGATCTGAGCTTTGAGCAGTCATGCAAAACAAACAAAAACTTCCCAAATCTTCTTGTCTCTCCATCTTGTCTAACCATTCATCCCGGCAACTCACAAAATGACAGAATTTTCTTAATAGGACTCTCAAATGAGGACATGATACAAAACAAAAAAATGCACAGGAGAATTTGGAGGTGGGGGACTTTCTCTCACCTTTGGAAGCCTCTCACTGGACAGAGTGACAGGGGTGAGTTGGCGGGAAGGAATCAGGAGCCTCAACTAGCCAGCAGGCAAATGCAGTTGTCTACCCAGATTCTCTTTCCTCCCACCCCCCAGCCACCTCCAGCTCCAGAAGGTTGTGGAACATCTCTCCCTCCCTCTCTCTTTCTTTCAGACGGTAGGCACAGTGAGAGATCAGCAGAAATGTGCCACTGCTTTTATTGGCTCCAAAGTGAAGGGAAAGAAGGAAGTCAACACCATTTCCCCCCAAACATTTTACTAAGTACTCACTGCAGATGTCAACCTACAAAAACAGAAACCAGTTTAAGAGGCAAAGTGTTTATTTGAGATCAAAGAATTACAATTCAGGGAGCACAGATTCAGGTAGAAACCCAAATAGTGACCCGATTTCGGTTTACAGACAAGAAAGGAGCTTAGGGTTTTATGGGAAAGGGGAGGATGGGTGAGTTGTATTAAAGAAGAGTTCACTGGTGCTGGATGAGGTAAGGCTAGGTTTGTACTTCATAGATTGGCTTGAGCTTCTGTCATCAGGCAAAAGGCTAGACTTATACTTCCTTGATTGGTTGAGATTCAGTCATCAGCAACGTGCAGTTCCATCAGTCCTTCCAGACAGGATATTCTTGTCCTTGCTGACTTCTTGGAATCTTGGCAATTTGGTTCAGTTCGGAAGATAAAGAAAACAAGACGTGAACGGCAATTCTTCTGAAATGGCTGCTGTGGCTCTATTTTAATATGGCTCCACTCATGTCATCTTTCATGCGGAGAATTCCCTGATTTCACGCCTTTGGAAAGCTGTTTACGGTGTCTCCTTATGTCCTGATGACTTCTGTGGGAGTCAGTCACCGCAAGCAAGATTTGGACAGAGGTGATGAGGCTTGGCTTCCCTTTCTTGGGAGCGAAGGGCTGGCCACGGCTGAAAGGACTGCGCTGGTGCTGGGTGAGGCCACATGCATCTGTAAAGAACGTGCGATGTGTCACTCGCTGACGTCTCCCCCAAATTTCGTCCCCTGGCTAAACTTTAGAAATCGATTTGTTAACAAAAGATGTTACTCTACAGAAAGAAGAGTATTACTTTGTTTTTCTTAATTGAAATGTAAGTTAAAATATGAACAAAAACTGGGGCTGCCCCAGTGGCTGAGTAGTTAAGTTCGCGTGCTCGGCTTTGGCGGCCTGGAGTTTCGCCAGTTCGAATCCTGGGCACGGACATGGCACCGCTCGTCAGGCCATGCTGAGGCGGTGTCCCACATGCCACAACTGGAAGGGCCCACAACTAAAAATACACAACTATGTACCGGGGGGCTTTGGGGAGAAAAAGGAAAAACAAAATCTTTAAAAAAATATATGAACCATAACTGATATGTCATTTTCATTTCTTACTGTCTACAGTTTTCTGAGTCTGGGTGAATCCAAGAGCACAGAACATGCTGTAGTACCACTCTCCTCCCGAGAGGGCGCCAAATCTAAAGGATGGTGTTTAGTCGGGAAATTCGGACCTTAAGTTTGAGGCTTTCAGTCTGGTCCGATAGCTGCTAATAAAACACGGTGAGCAGACGCGATTTGCGGCAGTCATTTGTCAGTGTATTTTTTCGAGGCGGTGTTTTGGAAAGCTGATGAGAGTCCTGTGTGATGACGGTCAGAAGATCGATTATTGCTCGTCGATTTTGCCGCCGGCATGTTTTTTCGGACGGGCGTGGATAGCGTTCTCCCGTCTCCAACGTCGCCCAGCGCGTGCGGCCTCGACTTCCGCGCGGAGTCGGAGCGCGTGCTGGCCTCCACGGCGCACGCTTCGGGCTGGGCGTCTGCGCGGCCGGCTGCCGGGTCTCTACCGTCCGTTCCCGCCAACGGCCCTTTTCAGGGCTGCTGCAGACTGCCTCCCGAGGGAAGGGCGAGCCCGTTGTTGATGGCTTGCTGTTCACTGTGTTTCTGCTGCTGAGGAACGGGTTCTCTGGAAGAGTCGTGTTTGCGTGTTGCGTCCGTGGTGGCTCGTTAATGGAGAGCCAAGTCTGGTTTTAGTCAATGGCAGAAAAGTAGCTTCCCAAGTGGGGGTTTCTGTGGCTACGCGTGCCCGTCCTCCGGCCGAGCCAGGCACTGTCCCCGTCTAGGGTTAGGCTTGAGCGCCTCTGCGGCCCGCGCCCGTCCTCGCTGGGGCTGCGGTGCGACACGGGGACGGAGCAGGAGAGCCGGGCTCGGGAGAGCGGGTTATGGTGTCACTCCGGGAACGCTGCTGGTCTGCGGTAGTGCGACGGGGCTTTCAAGCAGCGTCCTCTACTGGCAGCGAAGGCGGGGGTTTCGGACTCGACCCGGAGCAGGGAGGGGCGGTGGGGGTGGGCACGGCTCCGCGCGGGTGGAGGAGCGGAGGCTGTTGCCATCGCTCGTTCGCGTTTGAGGGGCCCTGCGCACGAGGAGGAGCTCAGGTTGGGGCGGGGGCTCCTGTGTTCGCTCGAGGCGTTGGCGGGCTGGTCACGGTGGCGGCGCGTCCCGTGGGCGTGAGGGCGGGCGGCCGCAGGGGTCGGGGCTCCGGCTGCGTGGTCTGAGGAACGCGCGGCGACCGTTGTGGGGGAAGTTAATGGAGGAGCGGTCACCGTGCCACGTGCCTCACGTCAGTTCCGAGGCGTCTGTGTCCCGAACGCGAAAGTGAAGCCGCTCCGGCTGGCGAAGGTCTGAGCCGGGGGAGAGAAGGGGCGAGTGCCGAGCCTCCAGCGAAGGCCGGGCCCACAGCCCCAGGCGCGGATGTGGAGGAGGACTGGGGACGCCGGGACGGAGGGCGTGCTGGGCTGTTCGGCTTCCTCCTGAGCGAGCGTCCTTCTCCAGGTGGCGCGCGGGTGCTCTGCCCACAGGCGCCGCGAGACCGCGCCCCACGGGAGAGGATTGGGCCGAAGGCGAGATGGGGTTTCTGATCTGGGTGCCGCGAGGGCCGGGGAAGGCAGCGCGGGGCCTGTTCCTCCGCCGCGTCTTGTACCGCCTCTGCGCCGAGACGCTGGGCGCACGCGGTCTCGCGTGGCCGGGCCCGGGCGGCGGGGTGCAGTCGGCCTGGGGACGGGCGGGAGGGCGGCGCCGGGTTCCCGCGGAGAGCTGGGAGGAAACGGATGAGGGGAGAAAACAGCAGGCGCCGCCTCGGTGACGGCGGGCGAGCTGTGCAGACACGTGTGGGCCGCCGTGTGAGGGTGACGGCCGGGTTTGTCGCTGGGGCGGGCTCCCCGGCAGGAGCGCGGGCGGGCCGAGTGGTCGGCGCGGTGCAGGAGGCCGGCGTGGAGGCGCCGGTGCTGCGCTGTTCTTGCGGCGGCCTCCCTTTCGCGTGCTGTCCACGCGGTACTTTTTATTTTGCGCGGGTAATTTTTCCTGCTGTGTCGTGGCGTGCGAGCTCGCTGTCTCCTGATAGGAAGTCGCGGGCTCCCGGGGGATCAGGCGACGGAGGGTTATTGCCCGTAAGTGTCGCCTGTTGCAGAGCGACTATCCGTAGTCCGTCGTCCGTTTGCCTGCGGCGATCACGGTTCAGACTAGGGTTAGTCTCGGTTTCCCGCGCGCCGGCCGCAGAGCGAGAGTGTCGCGCACGCGCTGAGGGCGCCCGGGCGGGCTGGCCGGCCCGAGAGCTCGCGGAGCTTCCTGTGCGGGAAGCAGCCGCAGCGAAGGGCGCGTCAGCGGGGGGCTGGTTCAAGACTGACGAGCGGGTCCCGCCGCGACGCAGGTCTGCCGGCCCGACAGCCGGCTGCGGCCGGGGTCCCGCGGCGAGTCCACGGCTGCCGTCTGCGTTGGCCGGAGCAGAACCGCGGGAAAACCGCTGTAACCGATGAGGTGTTTTTCCAGCTCTTCTCCGTTTCTTTATCCCGCAGTCAGTACGCTAAGTCCCAACGTCTGCTTTATTGTTCGCGTAAGCGTGCAAACTGTGCTCACGGGACGGAGTTCTGATGTGAAATACGGCGTTCCGTCGAGTGTGCTGACTGGCTAGCGGTAAGAACAGAGTGAGGCAAATCCGCCTTCCGTTCACGGAGAGGAGTGCTGTGCCTGCGAGGCCACCGGAAAGCCTGCAGGTGTGTGCGGAGGGCGACGGGGCGCACAGCGTGTTAGTGAGGCGCTGGGAGAGGACGCGGGCAGCGGCGGGTCCGACGAGGGGGCAGCTGTCCTGTCAGGGCGGGTGTCAAACAGCTTGTTCCTGCTGTTTGGGAAGGAATCGAGCAGGATGTTGTGAGCAGCCGTGAGTGTTGGCTCTTGACCAGAAAAGTAAATAAGAAAAAACGCTTGTGGACGTGCGTCTGTCAGCGGTGAGGCTGGCTCTGCGGCGGTCGGCGGGGGCCCAGCCCAGTAGGCCTGCCCGGCCGGCGTTCCTCCGGCAGGAGCAGCTGAGCAGCAAGGGGCAAGGGGGGCGCTTCCAAGCCGCTGCCACCGATCTTGAAGACTGCAAGCTTCAAGCCGAAGTACAAAAGACACTTGGTCTGGGTAATCGGCGGGGAGCAGTTTTGTCTTCCTTCACACCATTATCCGTGGAACTTCTTGACTGCGCCGGGATGTTGAGTGCTTGTGTCCGTGTGAGTCCAGTGCGCGTGGGTAGCCTTTCTGTCCGCGGCTGGAAAGCTAAGGCGTTCCCTGGTTTCCTCGCAGTTATCCGGCCTGTGAGTCCATCTCCAGCCCCTCCTATGACGGGAGTTGTGTAGTTTCCAGCCAGTAGTGTTCCAGCCCTGGGGTGATAAGATGCCCGGGGGGAGCCCCCTAGGACAGTGCGTCTCCGAGCTCACTGCAGACTTTGGAAGTCTGGCCACGATCGCTGCAGTTCTGGCCCAGGGGCCCGCTTGCTCTCCCTGCCTGGGACGCCAGGTCCAGAGTCTGGAGGACGGGCATGCGGGGTGGGGGCCTGCAGGAGGCTCCGTCCTCTCCCTCATTGGACCAGAAACAGCCCCTGCAGGGACCGGCCTGGGGGAGGCACCCAGCAGCAGGTCCGCCTCCAGCCCGGAGTCTGGGCTCCTGGCCCTGTGTGACATCTGTCCTGCCGCTTCTGTCAGAATCTGTCTTGCTGCTTTCTCTTCTTTTTTAATGTACTGTTTTGTGTTGCTTTTGTGAGGCAGTGATGGAATGTGGCAAGGAGACCTGGGGTCTGGCCATTCTTTCTCGTTTAGTCAACTTTTTGAATACTGAGATTTTTCAACCTGTTGACCTTTTCAGCCTTTCAGACAGTTTCTTGTGTCATCCTGGCCAGAACATGGTGCCTGTAGATTTGATCAAACACCAGTCTAGGTGGTGGTGTGCAGGCACTTTTTAAGATGAGGTTAATGTGTAAATCAGTGGGCAATGAGGAAAGTAGATGATTCCCCCCAATGTGGGTGGGCCTCACCCAGTCAGTTGAAGGCCTAAAGAGCAAAGACTAAGGCTCTCTGAGGATGAGGGACTTCAGCAGACACCTTTGGGCTCAAGTTGCAACATTGACTCTTCCCTGGGTCCCCAGCCTGCTGGTCTGCCCTGCAGGTAAACTCCACCAGCCCCACAGTCACATGAGCCAATCCTTGAAATCAGTCTCTCTCCACGTCTGTTTGTCTGTCTGTCTGTCTCTCTCGTGGGAATGGAGAAATCTGTTCTCGGTTAAATTGAACAGGCTGATGGACTTGCATCCAAACACAGGAGGCTTCCTGCTGCTGCCCTGCCCTGCCCTGCGCTGCACCTGCCCTGCCCTGCCCTCTCTGTTGCAGGCAGATCAGCCGGCTCACTCCACAGAAGGCAGAACTCGTGAGCCTGGCTGCCAGCAGGTCTTCAAAGATGGTGAGGGCTTTGAGCAGTGGTCTTGAAGGATTGTTGTAGCCCAGTGGACATTGCATGTGAGGAGTTGCTTCCCAAGCAGGCTTTGATCCACCGCCCTTAGGCCCGAAGACGGCAAATTTCTCTTCATACAAACCCAAGGCAGAGTTTCCTTACGGTGTGGAAGGAATCTAGAGATCCCAAAATGACCCAACAAGTACGTGTAACCGCTCTGCCTGTGAGTTGATGAAATCGCCACCCCTTCACTCTAAGTGGCAGAGCCCTAGTTGTTCATTGTAGCTTCGTAACAGTCTTGCAGGTGGGCACGAGATACAAAGAATCCAAGACAGCCGGGCTTCGTGGCTAGCTCAGAGCCAGAGCTCTCAGACCCCCAAATCCATGCATCCCTCCCCTGCGTCCCCTGCTGCCAGTGGTGCTGCTCCATGGGATCCCAGAACAGGTCCTGAGATGTCTCCAAGACGGACATCAAACACGTGAGCGGGAGGAAATGGAGCTCCCCATCTCACAGATGCGATGCTTTCAAGCAGCTCTTTTCTCGGGAGAAAAATACAGCTATTTTTCTATCCCATGCGTTCTCAACAGGGGCTGTATCTCTCTCACGGGGTGAAAATTGGTTCCTAGGGCTGAAAACATCTTAGGTACACAGGGATTTGGAGCCCTCTGAAGGCCTAGCATATAAACAGATACCTGCTGTGTCTGTGGTGTGAAAATTTCATGGGGATGAGGGCAGTTAGAAAAAATGTCTAGACAGCCTCGGGCAAATGATGAGGTAAAGGCTGAGAAGCACTACGTTATCCTGAGACGGCTACTTTTCTGTGAGACTAAGCTGGAACACAGTATTTCTTCAAGTGAGTTGCAGGGGAACCTGGGCCCCACCCCAGACCTTGGAAGTCAGTTCCGTGGGAGAGGGGCAGGAATTTATTTTTATTAGTTTTTGTGTTAGCTCAGGCTGTGTAACAGGCACCACAGATGGGGCAGCTTAAACAGCAGACATTTCTGAGATCCAGATCCTAGGGGTTGGGGATCCAACATGAATTTGGGAGGACAATTCATCCCATAGTAAGAGTGCTCAAAATGCCATCTTCATGCATCTGAAAGTTTAAGAAACTTGCCGTGAAGGGTGGAGAAAGATTCTGTCACCTGGAGGATGAGCAGGCATGGGGGGCAGTCACTCATCAGTGTTTACGTGGTACCCCCGACACATGTAGGATAGAGGAATGAAGGAAGTAAAGTGAGAAGAAATGAACCCCCAACCAGAATGCCCCTGGTAGGACTACATGTTAGAGAGTGAGGGCAACCCCAGCAGCGTGAGGTGCATCCCAGACCCAGAGCTGGAGGCCCTTCATCTGGAAGGCTCCAGGAAGGGCACGGTCCCTGGAGCTCCCATGGCTGCAGTGTTTACGGTGGAGACTGATCCTCGTGGTTGGTCAGCTTTCTCCATCCAACCATGGTCTCCAAGGTACTTGCTCAGGGTGGAGAGTTCTCAGGCTTGGTTTGGGGGCTGTGGGAGCAGGAAAGGAAGAGCATCAGATGGAGAAGCAGCAGCTCATGTGTGGCACCATGCTGCCAAGACCACCATGTGGCAGCCAGCTGAAGGGGTGAACGGAATTAATAGAACACAGTCTATATAATAGAGACAACACGCTGCTATTTAATGGGACGGGACCATCAGCCTCAAGGACTGAGGTGACATCCCTCTGATTGCCACGTATTTGCGGGCCAAGAAGTACAAACAGCAGGAACTCATGCCAGCAGGAATATGCAACTCAAAGCTCCACAGTTCTAGTCTTCCCCCTTTCAGTGTACCCCAGCCCTACGTGAGGCTGTTCTCTTAGGGAGCATCCTGGGAACAATCAATCTCGCAAGTTATGCAGACAGCATACTGCGTTCCGTTCCTGCAAGGACCCAGCATTCTTAAGCCCCTTGCCTTCATTGATAAGATACTACCTTCCGGCCTTTGATTCCAAAGCACAAACAATCTAGCATAGTAACTTATGAGAATCAGCAGATTGCATATTTCTCTGTCACTCATTTTGTAATATGTTCTTGCTGCTAAGCTTAAGCCTTGCAGTAATGTTGCTATGCTCTCCTGCAACAGCACCACTTTGCTCTCTCCATCTGGCAAGCCATATTTAGATGCATTCCTTCTCAAAAAGCATTCCTTCTGAAAAGATGTTCCAGAGGACTGGAGCTAATATAGTAGCATGGTGGGTTGAATGGTGACCTCCCCCAGTATGCCCTGTCCATGAACAAGGAATGTAGCTTTATTTGGAAAAAGGGTCTTCATAGGTGATTAAGGATTTCAAGAAGAGATCATCCTGAGTTTAGGGTGGGCCCTGAATCCAGTGACAGGTATTACAAGAGAAAGGAGAGGGAGATTGGAGTCAGACATAGGAATATGAGCATGTGACAACAGGCGCAGAGAACAGGTTGACAAGGCCAGGGATACCTGGGGCGTCAGAAGCTGGGAGGGGCAGGAAGGATCCTCCCCTGGAGCCTCAGGAGGGAGCACCTTCTTTCTCCCTGACACGCTCCTGATTGCCTTCGCATGGTTAGGCCGCATTTGAGAGCTGCTTCTGGTGCACGAGCCAGTGAGACTGACTACGGAGCAAAACAATGGGATGAGACTGAATGTTCTGGGCTGTCCAGTGTTCCCTCCTTGCCCACCTGCCTCATGGAGAACTTCCCAGACTGTAGAGCCAAACTATTAGTAGCTTCTCAAATCCATTTAGTGGAGTGACCAGCATGTTTTTTTTTTAATGAAATATAATAGAAAAAAATGTTTCAAATGCAGAAAGGAAAGATGCCACAGGAACTTTTGTTGTATGGCGTGGACTAGAGTGGCTTCTCGCATGTGGGCCAGCTCTGTAGAGCCGTCCAGCCCCTGAGCTTGGGGAGATGTGACACTTCCAGCCAGAGCTCCTCCCATGCTGTGCCCACAAGGTCCCTGGGAACCACCTGCATACACTTCAGAATCGGCTTCCAAGGGAACCCAACCCAAGACATGGGTCATGGTGAAGAAGTTTGAAAAGCTAGTTTTGTGGTATAGAGCAAAGCACATCATACCGCTTTTATTTTATTGTGGTAAAATATATATAGGTTTACCTTTTTAATCCTTTTAAAGTGTACAGTCCAGCAGCATTAAGTACATTTGCAATATTGTGCAACCATCACTGCCATCCATTTCCAGAGTTTTCTCATCTTCCCAAATTGAAACTCTGTCCCCATTAAACTATAACTCCCTGTGCCCCTCCACCCAGGAGCTGGCAACCACCATTCTATTTTCTGTCTCTGAATCTGACTCTAGGGACCTCACATAAGCAGAATCACAGTGTTTGCCTTTTGTTGACTGGCTTATTTCACTCAGCATTATGTCCTCAGGGTTCCTCCAGGATGTAGCATGTGTCACGATTTCTTTTCTCTTTGTGGCTGAATAATTTTCCACCGTGTGCAAAAGCCTAGACCTCTTTTTTTTTTTTTTTAATTTGATGATTTTATTTGAGGTCACGTTGGTTTATAACACTGCAATTTCAGGTGTACATCGCTAGATTTTAGTTTCTGTATAGACTGCGTCATGTTCACCACCCACAGTCTAGTTTTTATCCTTCACCATACACATGTGCACCTTTACCCCATTTGCCCTCCCCCCAATCCCTTCCCCTCTGGTAACCAGCAATCTGTTCTCTCTGTCCATGTATTTGATTGTTTATCTTCCACATATGAATGAAATCAGTGTTTGTCTTTCTCTGTCTAGCTTATTTTGCTTAACATAATACCATCAAGGTCCATCCATGTGGTCACAAATGGCACATTTTTGTCTTTTTTATGGCTGAGTAGTATTTCAGGGGGTGTGTGTGTATCAGATTTTCTGTATCCATTCATCCATTGATGGGCAGTGGAGTTGCTTCCACGTCTTGGCTATTGTGGAAAATGCAATGAACATACGGATGCATAAATCTCTTTGAATTGTTGATTTCAAGTTTTTTGGATAAATGCCTGGTAGTGGGATAGCTAGGTCGTGTGGTATTTCTATTTTTAATTTTCTGAGAAATCTCCATACTGTTTCCCATAGTGGCTGCACCGGTTTGCACTCTCACCTGCAGTGTATGAGGGTTCCCTTTTCTCCACACCCTCTCCAACACTTGTTTCTTGTCTTAATTATGGTCTTTCTGATGGGTGTGAGGTGGTATCTCATGGTAGTTTTAATTTGTATTTCCCTAATAATTAGTGATGTTGAACATCTTTTCATGTGCCTGTTGGCCATCTGTGTATCTTCTTTGGAAAAGTGTCTATTCGTATCATCTGCCCATTTTTTGATCGAGTGGTTGGTTTTTTTTTTGTTGAGTTGTATGAGTTCTTTATACATTTTGGAAATTAACCCCTTGTCAGATAGATGATTTGCAAATACTTTCTCCCAGTTGGTGGGTTGCCTTTTTGTTTTGTTGATGGTTTCCTTTGCTGGGCCCTTCTTCTTATCCAAATTCAGTCCACTAAGTAATGGCCAGTTGCTGTGGGAGACTGCCACTGACCCCTCAGGTCAGCAAGGGGAACAGGCGTGTCCACAAATGAACTTCACTGGACACCAGGAAGCAGGTCCTCACCAGACATCAAATCTGCTGGTGCCTTGATCTCAGACATCCAGCCTCCAAAACTGTGAGAAATAGATGTCTGTGGTTTCAGCAGACTGGTCTTTGGTATTTGTTACGTAGGCTGAGCCGACTGAGACAGCCTGATAAGAGCGGTGAAGGGAGCAGAGGCCAGCATTGTTGCTTACTGACAGGAGTAAGCTTGATTTTCACCAAGCAGCACCTGCTAAGCTGTAGGTCAGGGTTTCCCTTTGAAGGAACATGGAAGAGGAAATCTCCGAGGTCATTGCTCTCCTTGCCCTTTGGTGCTGTCCTTGCCCTTTGGTCCTGTCCTTGTAGAAAGCTAAGACTGCTGGCTGGGGAAGGGTACAGCAGGAGAGTCTTTCCCTGCTGGATTTTGCTGGTGTGGCCCCAGCACACGCTGGCTGCTCCCTTCTGTAATGTTATTAACTATTTGTCCATAGTATTATTAGTAATCACTATTAACTTGTTTATTATTGTCATTAATAATCACACTGCTTTCACTTTCAAAAGTGTCCTAATTGGGAAAAATGAATTACCACTTTGGCCAAAGGATTATTTTGAAATAGAGACAATTAAAAAAAATAGCAGATGCAAGAAGGGCATTCCAGTCTCTCTTTTTTCTTCCTGAAGACAGGAGTTAAAACTCCTATGTGAAAGATACCCAACCTGTACCAGGAGAAAAGAAACATTTTTATCATCAAGGATGGGAAGTTAAGACCAAGGAGGATTCTGCACAGACCATGTTACAAAATTCGCATCTTCCTTTGGTCTCTCCATGTATTTTAGTTACTTTTCCACAATTGCACTCTTGGTTCAACCTGGTATAAAAGCATTTAGGTTTTGCCACTTCTGTGGGTCTTCATTTCCTTCTGAGGGCTTCTGTGTACATGTAAAAATGTCTGGGTTTTTTTCCTGTTAATCTGTCTTATGTCAATCTAATTCTCAGGCCCAGGTGGAGACCCTAAGAGGAGGAAGGTAAAATTTTTCCTCCCCTACACTCAAAAACATTTTGCTCAATGACAGAAGCCCCACACAAAAGGCCACATAGTGTATAATCCCATTTATATGAAACATCCAGAACAGGCGAATCCATAGAGACAGAATGCAGATTAGTGGTTGCCTGGAGTTTGGGGCAGGGGGAATGGGGTGTGACTGCTCATGGGTTTGGGGGGGTCTCTTCTTTGAGTGACGAAAATGTTTTGGAAGGAGATAGAGGTGGTGGTTGCACCGCATTGTGAATGTGCTAAATGCCACTGAGTTGTTCATTTTAAAATGCTTAACTTAAGTATGTGAATTACACCTCAGTTAAAACACACTCACACATACACACACACTACAAGAAGGATCAGCTCGTCGGGGACATTTACAGGATGGTCTATTGGCTGTAAATCCTTCTTCCATCCAGGTAGATGCCTTGGGGCTCTGTAGCCGCATATCTCCCGGTTTTCCATGCACTGTGGTTGGGTGGCCGTTTTCCCATGTCCTCCCCATGGTGCTTTCTGCATTTTGTACTAGCAGGATCTGCTGTGGTCAGCAGTGTCCTGGCCAGCATCTGCTTGCCCTCAGCCTTTCCGACCGAGCCATCCTCTTGGGAAACGCTGACCGGCCCTGCCCACCAAGTGGAGGAACTGGAGAGACACTGGTTGGTCCAACTACATCTTCCTGTCTACTAGGCACTTCTCCCTGGACTGGCAACAGCTTGAGCGTGTCAGGAGCCACAGTCCTTTGGGATTCTGTGCACGTGTGTGGCAGGAGCCCCTGATATCTCCTGTCCAGCCCAGACACCTTCCCAGAGATTCCACTCTCTTGTCAAATCTCCCATGAGGACCCATAACCATGTCTGCTAGATGAGAGTCCGTGGCTCTACCATCCTAGGGTGTAAGGTGGTTGGAGGATAAATGCATAAAAAACACCCAGCAGTGGCCAGGCCTATGGGCTAAGAACTCTTAGCAGCGGACCCACCACAAACAGGCTCAGTCAATATGTGTCACCCACTAGGCTCCGCCACTGTAATGAGTCACATAACGTCTCTGAGCTCCGATGGCCTCTTATAAAATGTGCAGAGGTGTCACTTCACAATGCCTTTGGAAAGCATAAATATTTGCAAAAGTGTTCTGGAAACAATGAACCTCAATTCATATGGAAGGCAATAGCATTACACTATGATGGGAAGAAATGTAGGATGCAAAACCGGGACCAGTGGCAGCTGGGTAAAAAAGTCATGCAGGAAAAAAATTAGAAAGCAACTGTTAAAAAGATTAGCCAAAACCTACCTGGGCACGGCAGTCGGCAGCCTGCAGTTGAAACACAGGTCAACTCAAACCTTTCAGAAAATTTCAGGACCAGGTTCCTCCTGCCAGGGTTCAGAAGGGGCATCTGGCCGGAGAACAAGAGCAGCCAAAGCATGAGGGGCCCAGGAACCCAGAGGGAAGCTGCTGGAACGAAGCCCCAGAACAATTTGTGTTTTCAAAAGCCCGCTTTTTCACAGGCTGGTGAGTTGACCCATGTTCCTGGTTTTCTTAACTCACTCCAGGCATCAGTTAACAGGCACCTACAGACTTCTCAATCTCTGTCTAAGTTTGGAATTAGCCAACATGGGTCCCAGGTGAGGGGAAGACTGTGGAAGAGCCAGGATTGAGTGACGGGGGACTGGAGGTCAGCAGTACAGAGGAAGGTCACTGGCCAGCAGCTTCTGCACAAAAGACCATCCTGGAAGCTCACACCTTTTGCAGTGTCTCCGTTCTCTCTCTTCTCTTTGCCTCCCTCATCCCGACTGGGGCATGCTGACTCCACAGGTGGTGCTGGGCCAGACTCTGGGAGACTGGATTAGGTCTCACGTCTGGGGTCAGTTGTGCCAGACTTCATTTGAGGCCATGGCCACTTCGAGAGACCAGGAGCCCTACCTAGTTAGGGTTCTGGGTTGTGCAGTTTACAACACAACGTGGGAGAAGAAGGCAAGTGAGTGAAGGGGAGGAAAAGGTTTTTCTCCACCCTGTTAGGGTCTCTGGCTGGGTCTCTTAAAATTAAACTGACAAAGACAGATGAACAGGCGAAAAGCAGACACATTTATTTAATATTTTTTAGGAGACAGAGAATCCTTTGTAAGGAAATGAAGACCCAAAGAGACAGACCTGAGTATTTTATGCTGGGTTTGAAGAGGGGGCAGTTAGAGGAACAGGACAGCTTCAGGAGCATGAGGTTGGTGAAGTGAACAGGGGGGAAGAGCGAGGCCCATTCAGGTTCTGGGCATTCTTGTCTTCCACGATGAGGATCCTCTTTTCTTCGGACTACAGAGAGGGAAGCTCTCACAAGAGGGTTTTGTGACCTGCTTCAGGAGAGGAGTGCAAGGGCCAAGGAGATCAGAGAGCTTCTGCTGTTTCCTCAGATTGCTTCAGCTTAACATACTTGATGTGGCAAGGTGCCACATTTTGGGGTAGTGTGTCCTGAACTGCGTCATGAGCTAACAGAAAGCTTTCTGTTCTAGATGGGAGCATTACAAGCAGCCTTGGTGAGAGAGGCCTATGTGAACCAGAAGGATGGAGTCTGGGTAGAATCTGGCACTAAGCCCAGCTCTTTTCCTGGAGTGATTTTTGCTCAGTTCTGGGTGCGTGCTGCTGACCGCGTGGGTCCATGCTTCAGAGAGCATTCCTTGGTGGGTGCCCCGGCATACCTATTCCATACCGCTGCTACAACGTGCCCATGTGTGACCCCAACTCAATACAGCATTCTGGCGGACGACTGAGCACCGACCACTGTGGCCCAACTCGAGCGCCTGCTGTGCACCAATAGTGAGGCATATCTCTCTCCTACCGAGGGGCCATTGTCACTGCTGTTGCAGTTTGTGTGCCAGTCTCAGCTTTCAGACTTAAGATACACAAAGTCTTGGAAATACAAGGATAGAGGAAAGGACACGTGCCAGCAGCTCTTCTCTTGGCCGTGTGGGTGGCTCTGAAAAGCGCCTTTGCTGTCGCAGCAGCATGGCCTGGACGTCCAGCAGGACGCTGCCCTGAGCTGCTGGTCGCTGCCACCTTAACAGCCTACTTCCAGCAGCCAAGCATCTCCGAGGCAGGCACAAGGAGAAGGGAGAGCCCGCCTTTATACTCGGGGAGCGCCCCGCTGCATGCTGGACCACCAATGGGATGAAGGTGCCCTGCATCCCGGGAGCCCCATTGGCTGTTCTGCGACGGCAAATCCTGAGGCTTCTCCAATCAGACGAGACCCGGGAAATCGCTTCATCTGCATACGGCGCGGGCCCGGAGAGCGCGGTGCTGTCCTCCCTGTGCTCGGGGCACACGTTCTTGGAGATAGTCCTATCCCCGGAAGGGAAAGCAATAGGCGTTTCGGCTCGTCCACACTCCTCAGGTCCCCGTGCACGCTCTGGTTTCCTCCGAGGCTGGTGGCACCGGCGGCCGGGGGGGCTTGTGGGCCCCCACGGGGCTGCGGCCGGGACGGGGCCTCCAGGGGCCGAAGAAACACCGAGCCCGGGACGGGCTGGCCTTGCTCGAGAGCGTCGCCTTACTGCTGTGCGCCGGACCCCGGAGGTGGCGGGGCGCTGCGCCCCAGCTCTCCGCAGGGGGGCGGTCAGCCTGCGCTCGGCCGGCCGGGGCCGGGGCCGGGGCCCGGGGCAGTCCCTGCAGACCCGCTCGCTGTCGGGAGACGAGAGTGGAGTTGTGCAGGCTGGCGGAGAGCACAGCCTTTAAGATTAACTGAAGAAAGGAGTCTGCGCGCAGAGGCCACTAGGAGCCGTGCCGCGTGGAGGGAGAGACGCCATTCTTAGACCGAACGTGTGGGGTTGAGAACTTAGACAAGAGGATAGTCTTCTTCTGCCAAATAGGAGACCTGAGGAGTCTACGTCTAGGACCGACGTGGTCGTTTTCTGATTTTTGTTTAAATCTGCCTACTTCTATTTGTGCAAAACTGTCCTTAGGAGGTTGTTACCGTGTCCTGTGAGGGTTTAAGTTTGACCGGTTGATGTACTCGGTCGTTTGTTGTGTTGACGACAATGTTTTAATTGACATTTTTTCATTTCCAAATGGTTCTATAAACACTTGTCGAGTAGAAGTGGCTCACTAGCACATCCCTCTTCAGGAACGGAGGTTTAATAAAACCCGGGAGTCCAAAAGATGATCTCTTTTTTCACAAGAAAAAAAAGGACTTCGGGGTCTTTGTCTGACAAATTATCTATCTCCAAAGTGAGTAAGGTTCCGGTTAGAAAACCGGCACCGGCAGCTCTGAGCCGTCTGACTGCGAAGGTGAGGCGGGGAGGGAGCCGCTTTACCGCTTTCCTCTGCGCGATGAGAACGTGTGGGAACCTCGCTTCCCGAGTAACTTCTGCTGTCACCTAGTTTGTGGCCCTTCATCCCCTCCAGGGCACCTGCCTTCCCCTGAGAAAACGCTAGGCCCTGCGTCTTCGCACCTGCCCACCCGACCCGCGTGGGAACAGCTGCTTCCGCTCCTCCCACATCTGAGGGGGTGGGGGGATGTCCAGGGCAGGGGGCTTCCGAACTGCTGTCGCTGGGATCCCTGCAGGACCGCGAGTCTAAGACCGAGAAAGAAGACACTCGAGGTGGGAGGGCACAGCCTCCTGAGTCTCAAGGTGGGGGTCGCGGGGAGAGTCCCCACTATCTCAATGATGTCACGTTGCCAGAGAGTGTAAGAGGGCACTGTGCGTGCACATTAGAATAGGAAAGTATTCCTTGTTTATTGTCCGGGCTCCCAGCGTTTTCCCAATGCGTATCGCTTTAACCTGCAAAAACTTCTAAGGTTCCCTCCACACACACATCCGGACACCCAGGTTTGAGAAAGAGCTAGTTACAGAACCAGCTAACTCCTCCTTACAGAAAACCCAAAGTAACTTAAAGTATCTTGGAGCCTGACTTTCTTCCCCAGGACAACCAAGGCGTCCCCCCTCCGGGCCGTGCACCCCAAGATGCAACTGCCTGGCATCTTGGTTCTTCTCCTGCTCTGTTGGTATTCCATTTACCCCTCATTCTCCGCCCTACAGGCAAGTACCCCATTTATCAGTGTGTTCTTGGAACCACGAATTGCTGTGTCCACATTTTAAATTTAAGGCAAGAATGCTGTTTTGCACTTCACTGTCTTATTTTTGTGGCTCAGCACGGCACCCTAAACCCCAATATGACTCCCTGTACCTCTGTGGCAGGGCTGTGGTGTTCTCCGTGTCCTCCATCCCCCACTTGATCTCCCACCTCCCCCACTGAGGGCCATGGGCCCTGCCAGCCCCTCGGTGGTGCAGCCAGCTCCTGTGTGTGCATCATCTTGTGGGCCTGGAGAGGACACCTTTGGAACTGAAGACCTGGGAGTGGGGTTGCTGGGTCCAGGCTCACCATGCCCTCAATCTGATGACATCTGGCAGCCACTGCTGCAGAACTCAACAGCAGTGTGGGGGCGGGGAAGCTTGCCCATCTCCACAGATCCAACAGTGCAGCAAAGTCCTTGCTCCTATGGTTGTATGATTTCCCTTGCTCCAAAAACAGAGTTTGAGCAAATGCCAGCCCTGATGGCCTAGTGGTTAAGTTCAGTGAGCTCCACGTTGGCGGCCCAACCCACCTTGGGTTTGCTTCCCAATCGTGGAACACACCACTCATCTGTCAGTTGCCATGCTGTGGCGGTGGCTCACATAGAAGAACTAGGACTTACAACTAAAATATACATATATGTAACGTGGCTTTGGGGAGGGGAAAAAAAGGAAGATTGGCAACAAACGTTAGCTCTGGGTGAATCTTTCCCAGCAAAGGGGAAAAAAAAGCTAATCAAAAAACCCAAAAAACAAAACAAAAGCTCCAAGTTTGAGCACCTCCACCTTGGCTTCTGAGCTGCCTGGCTCCTCCTCTGCAACTGCTCGTCCACCACTCCAGCTGCTTTAGGCTTTTCTTGATTTGTGGGAGTTCCTTGCAGTCTTGGTATGAACCACGTTGGTCTCGACACTACAAATTTCTTCTACTGCTTCGTCTGTCTGTATTACTCTGGCCATGGGACACTGGGTTGAGTAGAAGAGGCATTTTTTTTTTTTTAAGATTTTACTTTTTCCTTTTTCTCCCCAAAGCCCCCCAGTACATAGTTGTATGTTCTTCATGGTGGGTCCTTCTAGTTGTGGCATGTGGGACGCCACCTCAGCGTGGTCTGACAAGCAGTGCCATGTCCATGCCCAGGATTCAAACCAACGACACACTGGGCTGCCTGCAGCGGAGTGCGCGAACCTAACCACTCGGCAACGGGGCCAGCCCCCAAGAAGAGGCATTTTTATAAGATCAACCATCTCACCTGAGGAAACCATTTGAAGCACCTAGTGACCCCAGCCTGCCTGCTGGTGGCAGAAGAGTGCAGCACCCTATCAAACCACTGTGGGTGGTTCTTGTGTTCCAGGACTCCAGTCTCCCATGGAGAGCAGAGCTGGGGGACATTCACCACCAACCACCAACAGTGAAGAGGGTGGGCATCAGTGCACTCGTCTGCAGAGTGTAGCCCCGTCCTCAGGACCGGTGATAACCCTGCAGCCCGCCCCATCCTCCCCTGCAGCTTACACCCTCAGAAGCTGGCCTGCTACTAGGACACTGGAGGCAGCCCAGCCTCTCCCTAGAGTTCTCCGCATGTCTGCTGTGCACATCTAGGCAGGGTGCCCCCTTGTCCACGTCTTCCAGAACCAGTTCTGATGGACAGCTCCCGTGGTGGCATCCCAAATATCTGCCTTTCCGCTTCCTCAGTAACAGGGATCCAGGTCTCCTCCAACCTCCCGAGGCTGCAAACAAGACCAAGGTGCCACATTTTGGGGTGGTGTGTCCTGAGCTAACATCATGAGCTAACAGAAAGCCTTCTGTTCTAGATGGGGGCATTAAAAGAAGCAGTGGTGAGAAAGGCCTCTGTGAACCAGACATTCAGAGCTGCTGAGTGGGCAGCAGGGCCTCACTGGACTTGAAGGCCATTCGTGCTGGAGGCGTTTCTGGCCTGTGGGACACAAGCCCAGCAGCTCCCTCCTGTGTCCCCACCACATCAGGGACAGGGTTATTTATAAGGCTTACTAGGCCAAGGTCACATGGCTCGCTGAGATGATTAACTTGTCACTCTTTCCTACACAACCAAGCAGGTTTTCCCACTCTCTGCTCATCACTCTCACATAGACGGTGTGTGTGGGAGCAGGCGAGATGGCCACCGACACTCCATCAGCAAGAAAGAGCATCCATGCAGGCGTCCCTCCCATTTCGCCCCAGCACCCGGACCCATGGGTATCACTTTTCCGGGCTGTGCCCCGGCGCTGGCTGCCCACTGGTCTCCACTCAGCTGACTGAAAGGGGAAGGAGGCAGGCAGTCCCCTGCTCACTTGGGTGGGGGCTCATCAGAGAGCAGGCCCACCTACAGAAGCCCCTGCCTGGGGTAGTGAGATGAGGGCAGCCCCAAAGTCCGGTGACTCTGACAGCTGCAGCTTCATCTAAAAATGGACATTGGTCACAGAGCTGCACGTTAGGGGCAACTTGCAGCCCCACCATCCTGAACATCTGTCTGTGTCTATATTCTTGGATCCCTGGCCCCGTCTCTGTGCAGCATGCCTGTTACTTGAACTAATCTAAACAACGCTACCACTAAGTCACAGGTTTTGCTAAATTTGTCTAGTGGAGGAAAGAGAAAGGATGCCAGAAGCACAGCGACACAAACCTCCAGTGAGGCCTGGGGGTGACCCCTCACCCCAGGAAAAACGCTCCCATCAGCAAGGGGCGGATGGATGATGATGCTAAGAAACTGCCAGTATCCGAGGAACGGGTGATGGAGGGACAAGAAAACAGACGAGTGGACGCACAGGGAGGAGAGGGACAGAACCACGAGGATACAGTGCTGGG
>NC_060273.1:134855702-134905303 GCF_021613505.1 Equus quagga
CGCACAGGGAGGAGAGGGACAGAACCACGAGGATACAGTGCTGGGACACACAGACCTCCCAGACAACCCAGACAACCCAGGCTGCCTGGCGACCACGATCGAGAGCCAGAGAGACCCCAGGGAGATCTGACAAGACTCAGCAGCAGTAACAAGAGCTTTATGAAGAGAGGAACACACTCAGGTTAACCTCCCCGACACGGGGCTCTGAGGTGAAATATTCACAGCCTGGAAACATGAACACCCGGAGGAAAGGGACACTCTGCCGAGAGTCGCGATCTGAACAATCCCAGGTGGGCGTCCACACCTAGGTGAAGACCCTCAGGGAGCGAAGGGTGAAGGGCACTACGGGTCCGGAAGGAGGTGGATGAAGGAGCTGCTGTGGGCCATGGGTGGAGTGAGTGTCCTCTGCCTGGAGCCCGGTGGATCACTGCATGGAGAAAGAGAGAGGGAGAGAGAGAGAGAGAGAGGAAGAGAGACAGGCGGCTGCTATCCTGGAACCCAGGCGATGGACGCCCCAGCTCCACCAGCCGCAGGTGTGTCCCCAAGACTTGGAGCTGATCAACCAGCTGTGCCAAAAGTGAGATGACATCAGTCCTCCCCAAGGACTGAAAGACAGGGCTGCTGGCCCCGGGATCAGACACTGCAGTCCACAGAACCCAGTCCCACCCCTCTGGGGGTGCCCGCCACTGCTGGAACCCACGGCCTGCTCCTGCCTGTGGAGCCCCAGGGCGGGACAGTGGCCAGTGCTTTAATATTGGGGTACAAGACCCTCCTCTCAGCAAACAGTCTCCCCCACGGGGAGGCCAGAAAATCTCCTGGATTACTCATTCCTGAAACTCAGCCCCAAATAAATTAAGGTGGTGACCTTTAACTTTCTCTCTTGGTGAGCTTCCCCCTGCCACTTCTCACACCGGTGCCCATCTGCCCTCCCTGACCACCAGGATGGGATGGGGTGCCCACCTGGAGCAGCATGCTGAGGCCCAGGTTGCGGTGCCTCCTCTCCAGCTCCGACACGGCCTGCAGCAGGGACCTGAACCTCTCCGCCGGGTCCGCGTCCTCATCCTCCAGGGACCCCTCCTCTTTCTCTGCCTCCTGGAGGAAGCGCTCTTCCTCCTCAGCAAAGAAGGCCCGAAGCTTCCTGTAGTCCGTCAGAGCCTTCTTCCTGCGGTCCATCACATGTCCCTGCAGGGCGGGTGGGCAGCAGGGAGGGACACCTGTGTCCTCGGGCAACACCCTGAGACCCCCACCCCACCACTGACCAGCTTGGGGAGGAGAGTTGAGTTTACTGCAAAGCACTCAGCTGTGAACTGAGACCCTGACAGAGAGGGTCAGGGCACACACCAATGTCACCTTGACAGGCGGACCCCAGACCCCAAGCCCACTCCCACTTGCCTTCCACACGGCGGCAGCAGACTCAGCCTGGCCGTGCAGGTCCCGTGCATCATTCAGATCCTTCCTCATGATCTCCACAGACCCCTTGTTCTCCTAGAGAGAAACGCTGGTTACGCGGTGGGGGCCCCACCTGAAGGTTGGGGCCCCCTCAGCCCAGTCTGCTAACAGTCTGAGCAGAAGTCAGGCCCCAGCAGGTGGTCTTGGCCTGCTGACACTGTGGAAACACACTGAAGGCACTAGGGGGGTCTTAACAAACCCACTAAGCTCTCTCCATCAAGTCTGACAGAAAAACCTGTGCTAAGGCTCTAACCAAGTAACGAGGCAAGACAGTTCCCTCAGATCCCGTGTTACTGGCACCAGCCAAGAGATGGAGGGTGGCTCTTTTGGGGTGAGCACGGCCACACCAAGGGCCTGTCCAGTTGCTGTGCAGTGACCGGATGGGTGGCATCTACCAGCAGGAGAACCCAAGCTGCAGTGCCCCGCCACCTGCTCCAGCCCCAGTGCTCAAGCAAGGACCGCAGGACCCACCCCGACAAAGGAATCCTCAACCGCCACACGGATTGTTTTGGGACCAAAGGCTATCACTGTGCCCTCCCCCCACCCAACACAGGCAGGTCTCAAAGTCCCCGCGATCTCTCTAACATGGAAGGATTTGACCCAGGGTTAGGTGCCCCATGCAACGGCCCGAGAGCACAACGGAGAAGATTCCAGAACGGAGTGGGTGGGGGAACCCCGGGACGGCCGACAGCGGGTGAGACGGCGGAGTCGTGGGGGCTCGCGCCTTGGCAGACCGAGGGGCTGACGGCCTCAGACCTCGTCCCCAGGACTGAACCCGGGGGAGGGGGGACGCAGGGTGACGTTATATCTGGGGGCGCGGGAGTGAGGCGCCGGGGGAGTGGTATGGGGGGGGGCGGCGTCGGCAGCAGAACGCCTAGGCGGGTGGGGGAAGAGACAGGACGGTCCCAAGAGGGTAACTCGGGGAGGAGGAAGAGATGGGGGGAGCGGTGACAAGGGCGCCGTCCGGGGCGGGGATCCGGGGTTGGGGTTGCAGATGCGGATGGGGGTGGGGAGGGCCCCGCACCTTGCCGCGCAGCGCCTTCCTCCAGCGCGGCTCCCATTCGGGCGGCTCGGGCCCCGCGGCCATGCGGCAGGCGGCGCACAGCGGGCCCCCGTCGGCGCGGCACAGGAGCTGCAGCGCCGCCTCGGAGGCCGGGCCGTCGCGCGCGGGCGCCGCGGCCGCCTCCTCGAGCGCCAGCAGGCGGCGGCTGAGCGGCGGGCGGCCGGGCTCCACGGCGCGCTGCCAGCAGTCGTCGGCGCACTCAGGGCACGGGAAGGGCCCGTCCTCCGCGGCCCAGAAGCGCACCACGCACTGTGCTCTTCCGATCTGGCCGCAGTCGGCGCGCACCGGCTCTCGGGGCGCGCGCTGGCACAGGGCGCAGGCGGCCTCGGCGGGGCCCGCGGGGAGCGCCAGGGCGGCGGCGGCGGGGCCCTCGGGGAGGGCGCGGGCGGGGGCCGGGCGCGGGGCGGCGGAGCGCCGGGGACGGGGCCGCGGGGACCGGGACGGAGAGTGCGCACGGGAGCGGGCACGGAACAAGGATGGCGACAGGGACGTTGGGGCCCCACGCAGGGTCCTGGCAGCAGCGCGCTCCACCACGCAGGGTCCTGGCAGCGGTGTACCCCAGCCAAGGTCCTGGCAGCGGGCGCCCCACGCGCCCGGGTCCTGGCAGCGGGGCGCTTCTCGCTGCCGCCCGTCTGCCGCTCCGCGTCCTCGCACCCTGAAATCTTACAGGGACTGGCCTTTCCCCCATAAATGACTGGAGGGCGAGTGGGAAACAAAGGTTTATTATTTGGAGAGTCCATTTTAAAAGTCTTTTGTGGAAGCTGCCAGGACCCGAGCAGCGCTCGCACACACACACACAGCCCCCCGCGGCGCAACGTCCACGCGGGGCGGGCGGGGCTGAGGCCGGCGGCGTGGGCCTCCTGCGCGTGCGCCGACCGCCCCGCGTGGGCCTGCGGGCGGGCCTGTGGCGCGCGCTCGCCCTGACTGGGCCTCCGTCCCGCAGCGGGGCGCGGGCCTGGAGTCCACGGCCCCTCGCGGCCGGGCGCGGGGTTCCGGAGGCCGGGAAGCGCCCCTTGACTCCGAGCGGAGGTGTCCGAGGAGACCCGCAGCCGTGGCCGCAGGACGTTTGTTAGCTTTTCTTTGGGGAAAAAAAAGGTCTCGGGGAGGACCGATCTGTTTTTTATTTTGGAAACAATCGCGCAGGTAAAAAAAGTTCACTGTAATTTGGCACTACGTGATTTTTAAATTCTTTAAAAAATGTATCTGTTATTCCATACAAGTTCAACATTTTCCGAGGTACTGCTTTCCGGTTTTGTGGGAGTTTTTAAAAATCTGGTATATGCTTGGAAATGCACTAAATGGGCAGTCGGAAGCGTGGCTGGAGAGCTGGGGCTTGTCCAGTGCGGTGGTGGTCAGAAGGAGGAAAGCGCTGGATGATTTTTTGGGTAAACTAGGAACGTGGTCTAGAGAAAAGTAAAAAAAAAAAAAGAAAAGAAAAAGTCACTTGAGTAAACTCCATTAATCCTGTGAGAGGGAAACATAACCAGGCACAATCACTAACGGCAAACTAGAGAAATTTCAGCCACAAATACACAAAGGGTTCATCAAATTTGGTACAGAAAAGTACAATGGAAAAATACGTGCCTCCACCGATGTGATTTCTCTGTCCACAGAAAAAACACAAATGCCAAGTAGACGTGAGAAAAAATAGACACTCTGACCGGTTGTTAAGAAATAGGGACACAAATGAGACTTTTTTCCCCCTATTGAGTTAGCAGACCCCAAAAACCTGATTTTGCAGATACTGTTTCTGGGAGGCAATGTAACAATATGTATTAAGGACCTGCAGATTTTTCATTACCTTTGGAATTCCTTTTCTCAAAATGTGTTCTATAAAAATAACCCAAAACGGAAATAAAGCGTTTTTTGGTTTGGTTCGGAGAAATGTTTGTCATATCACTCTGGAAAAAACCAAAAACCTTAAAGTTCCAATGGTAGGGGACTGGCTCAGCAAATTGTAGTAGCCATCAATCTGAAAATGAGTGCACAAGAGACTTGTGGAAATGAGGAACAGCAAACGTTTCATAGCCCTATTCCCTCTCCCAAGTACATTGTGGAGTTTGTTCCCCACACCAGGTGATTCTCTACGATACCACTGGGTGTCCTAGGATTTAACTCAGCACTGACCTTGCTAGCCTGGAGATCGCATCCCAGGTTGGGGTCAGCCTTCCAAGACTCGCCCCACTTCAGACGGAATCCCAGGTCCAGGTGTCACCTGTGCATCTGAGGGCATGGCTGTGGAGCGGAGGTTCCAATCGTGATATCACACCGTCCTTCTTCCTTAATGCCAGCAGAATCCGAGTTGTGCAGCATCTGCACTTCCCAAGGCGGGTTGAGAGGAGTCACCCTGCACTTCTCCCCCAGCCTCCTCTTCCACACCCTTCTCTGCACCCTCCAGGTGAGAGATTTAGCAGGTGCTGTTAGAGGACAAGGTTGGGGGGGGGCGGGGGAGAGGCGCATGCTCTCCCTCATCTGCCTCTCGAACCATCCAGAAAACTGAAGACTCCCACTTTCATGTCAGAGGCAGAATCGGAGCTAGTGGTGGTCTGGATTATTGCTCGGAATTATATTTAATAAAAACCCACAGGACAATAGGATGCTTGCTGGTCTCTGGGTATCTTGGTGCTCTTGAATTCCCATCGCTTTGAATAAGTCAGAAAATGCCTCACCACAAAAGGGCAGAACTCCAAATTTATTGGGTTCTAAACCATCTTTCTTTCTCTCAAACTTGTATTTTAATTGGATTGATATAAAATGTTCAGGGATTAAATTGGCAACTCTGAAAAAGTTCTCTTACAGAGAATATAAGAGTTTGATAAAGTTTTTTTAAAGGCAACCAAAATGCAGACCACCAGAATAGAAGGTAAGGATTCTGAAGGGTATCAGAATCCGCCACTCCAAAATGTCCCCCTTCAGCATAGATATTTGGAGCTGGAAGCAAGTGAGAATCAACAGATACGGAAAGATCTACCCGGGGCTCCCCTTATCTGACCAAAAGCAGAAACTTCTGAGAAATGAGAATTGCCATAAATGCCCTCTTGGGGGAAGTTTTATGGTCACGAAGGAGAAAGTCAGTGCCAAAATGGACCTGCACTAATAACCTTTATTGTCCATTAACTTCACCCAAATATTTACCTTCCCACAGTTTACCACCCTTGGAAGCCCCAAACCCTTTTTCTTTGTCTTGTCGCTTCTCTGTACATTTATTCTTTGTTAAGATGCTCTAGAAGCCCAAGTTCTAACCACCCCTTCGAGATACTCACCACTGAGTTTTCTCCTCCCTGATGTGTGCTACACACACTAATAAACCGTTTTTCTCTTGTTAATCTATTTTTTTGTCACTAATTTACGGGGCCCCAGCCAATGAACCTAAGACGGACAGAGGAAAATGTTTTTTCTTCCCCTAGAGTTTTAATTAGAGGAATTTGTAATTCCACATTTGCCTTGTGTATTTGATGTGTGTGTTTTATTGCATTTCGGGTTCCCTATTTTAAGTTTTGTTCTCACAAACCAGGGTGTACCGAAAGGGTTGGTAAAGAGACCCTCAGTGATGTGTGTAGGGGAAACAATTGAAGATACGAGGGTGGTCAGGTTAAGATTTGATTCCATGGAAATTTCCTGTCTGGCACCTGGAAAAGAAATCGAAAGTAATTAATTTTCATAGCTCTTAAAAGGCAGAACTAGGACTAAGAAATACAACTTACTAGGAAGTAAATTTGAATTCATTGTGGTTGCGATATTGTGATTTATAATAAGAAGTATATATTCGGTCTCATCCCGTTCCTGGCACAGAGCTCCCTGGACTCTCCTGTGATGAGAGCCATAAAGGGGTCTTGACAGTCACAACCAGCCCCTGTCACCCACACCTCAGTTTACACTAACAAGGTGATTCTGGACAGCCCCTGAGGATGGGGCTGGTCGCCAGGGGAACCAAACACGTGATTAGAGGCTGGAGCTTTCAGTCCCACCCTGGAGCCCCGGAGGGGGGAGGGGCTGGAACTTCAATGGACCACCAGTGGGCCATGATTTGATCAGCCTGTGTGATGGAGCCTCCAGAAGACCCAAAAGGATGGTTCCGAGAGCTTGTGGGTTGGTGGGCACGTGGAGGTGCCTGGAGGAGGGCAGTGTGCTCGGAGAGGGCCTGGGAGTGCGGGGCCCTTTCCTGGACCTGCCCTGTGCGTCTCTGCACTGGCGGTTCTGAGTTATATGCTCTTACAAGAAACAGGCAATCTGGCAAGCAAAATGTTTCCTGAGTTCTGTGAGCAGCTCCAGCAAACTTGTCCAACCGGGGAGGGGTCGGGGAGTCTCTGATCTGGAGCCAGTGGTCAGGTGCATAGGTGATACCTGGCATCTGAAGGAGAGGCGGTCTTGTAGGACTGAGCCCTTAACCTGTGGGATCTGACGCCACCTCAGGTTGGTAGTGTCAGAATGGAGTTGAATGGTGGGACCCCCGCTGGAGATGCAGAATTGTTTGGTGCTGTGGAGAAACACACCCCACTCCACACTGGAATTGGAGTCAATCCTTTTACAAACAAGAGCCCCTCTCTTTGAATGCCTCAACCAAAGTCCAGAGTGGGTGTTGTGCTGGTCACTGACGTCATGGCCATGACCAGAGAAAGGGCTTGAGTACCAAGCAGTCAGACCTCTCGTTGGGGGCTGGGCCTAGCACCAGCCAGAGACAGTGAATTCTGGGCAGGACTGGACTGCACAGAGTCATGTATCAGCCAGGGGCCAGGGGAAGAAAAAGGGGAGATGATTAAGAGGACACTGGAAGGCCTTGGGGTCACCTGCTGGGCTGAGGAGCCAGATGGACATGCAGAGGACCTCTCAGGAGACATCTCAGGTAACTGCCTCTACCACCCGCACCCCACAGCCCAGGAACCAGGCCGGGGTCCAAATCGCTGCCAGGAAGCACCTGGAAGGTGTGCTGGCTGCAATCCCTGCCCTCCCCAGGAGCCTGCCGACTCCTAAAACTAATGATTAAACTTACAAATGTCGAATGTTAAGTTTCCTTGAACATTCCGGTGTTATAACAAACTTTGGACAATGTTCTAGGTTTTCAACTTCAAAATCACATCAAAACCAATTACTCAATTTTACATTTTAATTGCAATTATAATGCTAATCTTTTAGACATTTTAGATGTCAAAACTGTGAAATAATTTAAATCCTAAAAACCCTGGGGCCGACCCCGTGGGGCAGAGGTTAAGTGCACACGTTCTGCTTCTCTGTGGCCTGTGGTTCGATGGTTCGGATCCCGGGTGCAGACATGGCACCGCTTGGCAAAAGCCATGCTGTGGCAGGCGTCCCATGTATAAAGTAGAGGAAGATGGGCACGGATGTTACCTCAGAGCCAGTCTTCCTCAGCAAAAAGAGGAGGATTGGCAGCAGCAAGCTCAGGGCTAATCTTCCTCAAAAAAAAAAGTAGATAAAAGTAAAAACCCAAACATACTGATGGTATTTCTAAACTTAAATCAATACTAGTAATAATAATTCTAAGACTTTGAGCCACTATATATATTTACATATAAGTAAGTCTAAAACTATTACATTATCCCGACCCAAGCAAATTGGAGTTTCTTTCCCAGGGTCCTGACGGAATGATCGATAGGGCCCCAAGGAAGTAGAGAATAGGGCCCTGAGGAAGTGGACGATAGTGTGGGGACCTGAAATTGGCCACCCCAACATATGTCTCTTTGGCATGAGGATTATTTGAGGCTGATTGCTTTTGATAAACTGGGACAGGGAAGGAGGCTCAGAGGAATGGAACTTGCCCTTTGTTAGGACACATTTACATTTGTAAGGTAAATCTCTATCTGTAAAAGGTGTCTCCCTCTCTGTACCAGGAAGAAGAAAGGAGATGACCTTCTCTCTAAAAACTCTTAATCAATACCAAAGGCGAGGACTTAAAATCTGCATTTTATTGTGCTTCTCTGGTAACCTCCTGTAACTGACTCCCCTCCCCCTCCCAACGGTGGCATTTCTTTAAGGATTAAGCATCTTTCCTTAGGCTAGGAACTGATTGCTGAGCTCACCTGTGACGGCCCAGCTCCAGACGATAGACATGCCTCCTGCTACGCCCTCTGAGATAGCAGACCACTACCTGCTGTGTCCATCAAGCGCTGTGCTGACGGGGCAATCTTGTGACTATTGTGGGAGGGACATTTCAATCACATGTGAAACACCCTGTTTGGGGGTATATAACCACTATGTGCACCCCACTTCTTTGGTGCCCTTTCTTCCTTCGGGAAGAAAGGCCCCGGGCCATGGTTCCTCATAAAGCTTTGTTTAATTTTCTCTTGCTATTCTGTCTCATGTGAATTTAATTCGTTCTCCGGCCAGACGAACCCACATTTGGGGAGAGGAAATGTCCTCCTCCCCTACAATAGCATCTCGGCTCAGATCACAGGATGGGGTTGTCAGCTGTAACCTGGTTGTCGACTAGAGTGTGGACGTGAACTCAAGAGCCTGCTTCCAACTCTGCACATTCCTCAAACTCAAGATCCACCTCTCGCAGTTCCGTCCAAAACTTGCAATATCTCGTCTCAGTGAGCTCGGGCTGCGTAACAAACACCACAGGGGGGCTCAACCCACAGTGTTCATTGTCTCCCACTCTGGAGGCTGGAGGTCAGAGATCCAGGCGTGAGCAGGGCTGGGTCCTCCTGAGGCCTCTCCTGCGTGTGTAGATGGCCATCTTCTCCCCATGTCCTCACAGGGTCATTGATGAGGATCAAGGCTGCCCAGGGAGAGAAGCTCAAGGTGACCTGCCGTACATGCCTATCTATATCATCCTCCAGGAAGCACAGGATGTCCTGACCTGATCCGATTTGATTCTTACCTAAAGTTATAGGACTACCCAATAACCAGACCCCACCTACACTGATACCATTTTAAGGACTTTTTTACATAATCTTTCCTTTGTCTTGTAAAGAGATAACTCACATACCTATGTCTTAAATTTAGCCCTACCCTAATTGCATGCTTGCTCTCACTGCCCATGGGTCCTGTCCCCATGCCTGCAGCCCTTCACTGCCCATGGGTCCTGCCCCCATGCCTGCAGCTCTTCACTGCCCGTGGGTCCTGTCCCCACGCTACTCCATGCTATTCTCTGAATGAAAGAGCACTACTGCCAGACCTCGAGATTCCAAGAAATCTTTGTTTTGACTCCTCGACTCACCGAGCCCCCATCAGTCGTTCCTCCACATGTCTGTCTTCATCTCCTTTTCTTATGAGGACACCAGTCACGTGGGGTCAGGGCCCAGCCCAGTGACCTCATTTTACCTTCATCACCTCTTTAAAGGCCCAGCCTCCAAGTCCAGCTCCATTCTGGGGTCCTGGGCATCGGGGATCCAACATGCGAGTTGGGGAGGGGCACAATCAGCCCACAACACTCCCCGACGCCCGGCGAGGGAGAGAGCACCAGGGCGCTTCCTTCCTGGCTCAACTTTGGGAATTTGGGTTCTTGCACACTCCAAGGATCGCACACTGAGCCATGTCCCTGATAGTCATCTCCCTGGAGATGGGACACAGGAGGGAGATACAAGTTGACAGCTCAGTTCTAGGAAATGGGCCTCTTTCTAGGGCAGGACGTCAGCGGTGTGTCCTGAGCTCAGCCCTCCGATTCTGATTGTTGAGGCCCCTGCAGAACCAGGCTCCTCGGCTGCCCGCCGCGGGCGGACCACCTAGTCTCTCCTCAGCTGCCCGGAGCCCGGGTCAGGGTTGCCGGGTGAGCTGGTATTATTATGGACCTCCAGGTTCACTTTCCCAGAGTGAGGGGCCATCTGGACGGACGTAAAGAACAGGAGAAGGAGGACCCGGAGACGTAGACAGGGCACCCGCACGAGCAGCCCGGCGAGGAGAGTAGGGGCGCTCCCGGGAGAAGGGGCGGGGCAGCTACAGTGACCACGCTTTCTTTCTTGTGCATCCTGACCCTCTGACGCCAGGGGCGGACCCTGCAGGGACTGCCCCTCCCACAGCTGGCCAATTCCTGCAGGCAGGAAACAGCTCACCCAGAGCACGCCCTTCGAGTGCGAGCCCGCCGATGCAGAGCCCACATCCACCGTCTCCCCTCACACTCTGGGCCACTGTCCCCCGTCCTCGTCGCCCCAGGGCAGGTTCCAGACAGCTGGGGACAGCCCCTACGGCCCAGAGCCTGCTGAAATTACTCAAACTAGCCAATCCTGAGCCTATTTGCCTTAACCTCACCTTTCCGCAGAAACCACAGCAAAGGCCTTGCCCAAGGTTTCCCCTCACTCCCCTGCCTCCTGACAGACTGAGGGCTACTCCACGTGGCCCTGCTTGGTGTGGCTGTCCCCTCCTTTGGGATCTGTGAGGACAACAGCTATCTTTTCAATAACAGTCATGTCCTGATCTGTTAGTCTCACCATGCCTGAACACTACTACTACTAATAAAATCCCTATATTTTAAAACAGTGAGACAAGGCCCAGAGCCAGAGGTGGCAGGGGTGTGGCTGGGCTGCAAGGTTGAGATTTAGGGTGATTGTCCGGTGGCCATGTGCAGAGCAAGGGCTTATGTGGGAGGGGGATGTGACCAGGTTCCGGAATGTCTCAATGCCCAGATGCAGAAAAGTGGACTGGTTGTAGAGAGGCCAAGAGCAAAGATGGATGTTCTTGCGGATCTTGGGGGGCTCATCCCAAATCCCTGCCCCTATGGGAACTGCACCAAAGCTGTCCTGGGGTGCTGGCCGACCCATGGAACCAGGAGGAGCAATGTGGTCATGGATGGGAACTGAGGCTGGAGCACAGGTGCCATCACCTGGGCTGTCTGTGTGTAGTGCCATCCCAGACAGAGACGTGGAGTGGACAGAAGCTCACGTTTGGGCCTTTGTGACTGCTTTTTAAATCCCTTCAGACACGGCCTGGTGCCTTCATTCAGCCCATCCTGGTAAGAACAGGTTATCTGCCATTTTTCCAGGAGCAGCAGCACCCATCTCCTTTCTAAATTCCGAGGAAGTTGCAAATAGCATTAAAACTGCTTACTTCTAAAGGCAAAACCAAACGTTCGTTGTGGAAAAACAAAGCCGTGGAATAAAAGTGAAGATCAGTCCACAGTGGCAAGGTTGAGTTACACAGGGTGTGTGCAGGCGCCGGGAGTTACACAACCAGGGAAAAGGATTAGCGCGGCCCTCGAAAATCTGAAGGGAAGCCCTAAGAACAACCAGATAAATCTCTCTTATCAGAAGCACATTTTGCAAAATGATTGCCCCTCCCCCCCCCAAAATCTGTATAATAGGGAAAAATTCAGGGAAAGGTGTTACTACAGGTGAGGAGAAGTGGAGTAAGGAGCAGGGAAACAGGCAGATAGTCGCATGTTCCATTTGGGAAACCCATGCAGGTGTGGGTACTCTGCCAACCAAAGGCCACTGGGCCCGGTCACTGGCCACTGCACCTCAGCCCCCCCCGAAAACCATTTCCTGAGCCCATTCCTGCTTTGGGGAAATTGCAGGAGGCTGTTACTTCTCCAGAAAGGTAATTTGTGCTTAGATTTTAGAATTTATTTGCAGTCCCAGCACAGGACTCAGGAAGGGTGCTAGGTAGAGAATCTGAAGTGCAGATAATACCAGAAGACGCGGCCGGGGTCTCTGGAATCGGCTCGAAGGAGCCTTTAAGGAGACCTGGTGGCGACCCTATTTCCCTGTCTGCGCCTGATTTATGGATGTAGAATTCCAAACGCGAAACCATCATCCCCACCCTGTGCACGACTCTCTCCCTCCTAAACGTGCCGGAAAAGCCCCACCTCTCCCAAAATTCTGGGCCTGCCAAGATGACGAAAGAACAGCCAAGAGCGTCGAGAAAGAAACTCCAAGTCAGTTGACACTGCGGGCGGCTCTGGGAAGAGCCAGTCCAGAGCCCGGGCTGCCCTCTCTGGCCGACTCCCCGCGGATGCGGTGCGCGCGCTGGGGGTCCCTGGGCGCGACGGGGATGCGCGGGGCTCGAGGAGAATGGATGGTGCACAGGCCAGGGGCCACAGAACCCCTCCAGGCCGCCTCGCTCTGGAGTCGTGGGCGATGGGGCGCCGGGGGCGCAAGGAGCGCAGCGCGGGTGGGCGGGCAGCGGGGCTCAAGGCCTACAGCAGCGCAGGGGCGCGGGGACGCAGGGGCGATGAGGAGTACAAGAGCGCGGGAGTGCCCGAACGCAGAGGGGTGTCGGGGGGCGCAGACCCCCACTGGCCGGCACGGTCCAGGGACCGCCCGCGCTGGACCAGAAGGAGCAGCAGCCTCTGGTGTCTTTTTCGAAAGGACCCGTCTCGATTGGTTCAAACTCAATCCAAACCGTTCCTCGGGAGAAACCGATTGGCTGAGGCGCCTTCTCGAGTTTTCCATTTTCCCGTTATTCCACGGCCTGTGCGGCGCCCCTCCGTTTGGTTTCTGAGTTCGGAATCTGTTGTTTTATGCACATTTCTGCCTTAATGTTTCCTCCCCTTGTCTTTCGTGTCCTCGTGATTTCCTGACACGCGTGTGACGCAGGAATGCGGCTGCTTGGGGGCGGGGCGCGGGGGTCCTTGAATAAAGCCCGGGGCGGGCCTGGCGTGTCCCCGGATGTGTCGGGGGAGAGGCCGGCGGTCCGCGCCCCCCCGTCCCCCTCCCCCCATCCCCACAGCTCTGCTTTCCCAGGTCCAGACCACCGCTCCTGAAAATATAAAAATACGAAATGTAAAGAAATACTCCTGTTATAAAATCTCCTTAAGTCTCGTTTTCAGATCCATGTGTTTTCTGTTTATATCTCCTCCAACACTGCTGGAAGCTGCTACATTTACTCTCAACGCTCCTTAAGATACTTTAATCACTATACCTGGACAGTAAGTAAGAGAAGCAAACGGTATACACGTGGTGGGGGGTCACTCTGGTCGAAGAACATGTGACCAGAACCGCCCGTAGCTCGGGCGCGGCCTCCGGAGCGTTCTGCGCCGCACAGACCCCAGCCCGGGCGCGCGCGGTCCCTCCCAGGGTGGCCGGGCCGCTCAGGACCCAGGGGTGAGCGTGTCCTGCCTGGGCGCCGAGACGGGAAGGCGCTCACCAAGTCCGCAGGCTGTGCGGCCATCGCCGTGCGCGCTGCTGTTTCTCACACTTGTTTTCACCGTCCTGTCTCACCGCCCCAGCTGTGGTCGCCTGCCCTCCCTTCACACCTGCCTCTGGGATTTCACTGCAGACCTCGTCTTTTCTAGTTGCCGAAATAAAATGGAAACGGTCGCTTGGAAAAGATCACCCCGGAAAGCGACCCGGTGACCTTGGGCAGCACGAAGGCCAACACCTGCCTATCTCGGGTCCTGCGCACGTGGGTCCAGGGGCCCTGGGTGCGGGTGCAGCGGAGGGCAGGGCATTGGAGAGAAGGGGTACCCGGCCCCCGCCACGCGGGGCATCTCGGGTGGCGGCAAGAAGACGGCCTTTGTCCGGAGGGAGCGCGCCGGAAGCTGTGCTGGAGGACTATGGCTGGCCAAGCCGTCTTTCTCTTCTCAGTCCTGCAAGCATTTGCCTTTTCTCTGCAAAGCTCCATAACACGCCCTGTAATTTGACCCGCCCACCTTCCTCTGGCTGAACCCCAAGGATTAAAACTCATCCTCAGGAAGCTTTTGAGGTGTGCTTTGCGAATCTGCAGGGTGCTGCCTCCAGGCAGATTCCTCCCTCCCTCCCAGCAGGCTGTGTGCGCAGCGTTACCTTAGCTGCCCCCATATGGAGAGAATCAGCTTCCACGGAGGGAGGAAAAACCCAACATCTCTGTGTTTGTCACTGCAATGTTTCATTTATAGGAAATGCTCGTTTCTGAGAATTTTAAAGAGACCTGGTTTCTTGGCTGAGTGAGGAGAGAGCTCCCTGCACGTGCTCGTGGAAAAGGATGGCGTCATCGTGCTGCAGAGAAACCAGGGAGGATAAACTGCTCATTTCACGCAATTGCTCATTCAGTGTTTTTATGGACTCGCTACCAGCACCAGGCACTGCACTCTACAACCATTAAGAAAAAAAAAGTTTTGATTTTGGGTTTTTTTGTTTCTTTTATCATCTAAATTCATTTAAAAATTACTCTTTCAGGCTGTTACTCCCAGCCCCACCTGGATTCTCTTTTATAGACTGAGTGATTTGATTTGAATAATAGCTAGTATAATAGAACTGATTCCACTGTAGTAAAAAAAAGAGAGAGAGAGAGAGAGAGCGAGACAGCAATGTGAGGCTGAGCTGCCAGCCACCATCTTTCCTTTTCTGCTCTTTGACTTTCTCTACCCCACTCTTCGCCTTCCCTTTTCTTCCTCCCTCCTTGTCCCCCTCCTTTCTTCCTTCCTTTTTTTCTCACAAGGAGAACCTCAGTTTGCCCTATAGTGTGCCATCTGTCAATACATGATGTTGGTCTTTATACCAAGACAGCTGCCTCAGTCAGCTCGGGCCACTCTGACAAGCACCACAGATAGCTACTCACAGTTATGGAGGCTGGAAGTCCAAGGTCAAGGAGCCAGCACGGTCAGGTTCTGGTGAGAGCACTCTTCCAGATTCAGGCAGCCACCTTCTCACTGTGTGCTCAAGTGGAACAGAGAAAAAGAGAGAAAAAGCAAGTTCTTTCCTCCTCATCTTATGAGGACGCTAACCCCCCATGGGGCCACCCTCATGACCTCATCTAACTCCAATCACCTCCCAAAGGCCCCACCTCCAAATACTGTCACGGTGGGGATTAGGGTTTTCAACATGTGAATTTGGGGATGGGGGACATAAACATTCAGTCCATTAATTCTGATCCTGATTTCCTGGCAGTGACCGGCCTCTGTGTGGGAGCAGAGCAATTTCCAAATCTTAGCGCCTTAGAACTTACCTGAAGCCATTCCCAGAAACGCTCTCCTCCTATCCCACCCCACCTTTTCTTCCAAGCCTTCCCATGCCACAAGGAAGCCAAGAAACCTCACCAGGACCTGGTGGGAGAACCAGCTTCTCCAGAGGCTGGCAGCACCAAGGCAGGGTGAGGGGACTGTGTGTGCACAAACAGCCAGCACTCCCTCCTCCCGCATGGGGCCTGCAGGCCGAGGGGCAGCCAGGGCCAGTGCCATGGGCGGGAACCGGGCCAGACAGTGGGGCTGCCCTGAGAATGCCCCCGTGCTCCATTCAGTGCTCTGCTGTGGTCTTCTAGGAATTCTTAATAGTTTTTGGACAAGGCAGTCACATTTTCATTTTGCTCCGGGCCCTGCAAATCATGTCACTGATCATGTGACACATCCATACCGCGTCCTACCCAAACCTCAAGCTCCTCGGTCACAGATTTCCTATGACAGATGTCTGGGATGAATACCTTTGCTGCTGAAGGAGTTCAGGACAGGCCGCCCCAAAATACGCCATGTTGTTGTGTTGATTATTTGGGGCTGAAGGCACTTGACAAACAGCAAATGCTGGAAGAGGCTTTCTCTGAAATCCTGTCTGCCTAAAGACAGGTCCTCCAGAGGAACTCGGCTGCCATCAGTCCCTCCTGGGAGTCTCCTCAACCAGAGAGACTGACTCGTCACTGGAGGCAGACTAGAAGGGCACACCCAGACTGGGTCACAAATGTCATGCCTCCTGGCTGGTCTCCTAAGGGCACAGTCATCTTTCCTGAAGTCATTTACTCTCCCTGAGAGGCCTACATTCCCCCCTACTCCCCCTATGAAAACAGATCTAAGCTCTGAAATCCCATCGCTTTTGGGATATTCACTTTTTCCCCCTGAGATGTCCTCATGCATGCAATATTAAACATGAATAAACTGGGATTCTTTTTTTCCTGTTAACCTGCCTGTTGTCAGTTTCTTTCATAGACCTAGCTATTGAACCCAGGAGGGTAGAGGGAAAATCTTTCCTCCCTGACATTACAAATGTGTTAACAGCTTCAATATCTTCTGCCAGTGAGCCTCAGTTGAGACAGAAAGCCACGCTGAGCATGGCGAATTGTAAGAACAGAAGGTAGCTTGTGGTCAGAGAGGTCTATGCCAAGGAGATCTACAGGCGAAAGGAGAGACTTTTGCTTTGAGTAAAATCAAGATCTCCTGTGCAAGATAAGCTTCAGACTGCTTCCAATGGTGCTGCTGGAGCGAGATCAATCATTTTTATGCATTGGTCATTAAGTCTCCGGTATAAAAAAACAGTAATGGTTACAAAAACGGGTTGAATAAATGATCCAGAAGAAAGCTTTTGTCTATTTCCTGAAGGTGCTTGTATTCAAAGACTTTTCTTAAGAAACGGAATCAGCAATTGTGGAGTTGAGCACAATTTCATCTCCAGTACTTTCATCTTTCTTCTTCGGTAGAAATCTTAAGATTTCTGACTTTTTTTTTTTTCCTCAGAAACTTAAACACAGAGCAATGCATTTTTATTTTGTTAATGTTTCTCTTCTACACACCACATGATAAATATTAGTCTGTCTTTTAAATGAGATTCAATATCCAAATGTTAAAAAATCTAGGTCGTGGTTAGTGTGGAGCTGGTGCCAAGCGGCCAGACTTCCAGCGCCAGCTCCCACTTCACCAGCTGCTTCCCTTGGGACACGTTTGCCTCCGCCCTTGCTATTCGTCTGTGAGATGGAGCTGACAGCGCGCACCTGGGAGGGCCGTTATGAGCACTACATTGAGTTAAGTACTTATTAAGTGGTTACCTAGTTCATAACGAGCTCTATAGAAATGTTTGTTAGATAAACTACATATTTTTAAAGTAAACAGATAAAATGGCTAATGCTGAGCATGTCCAAAGCGGCTCAGGGGACCTGCAATCTCAAGATGCCCGATGGCCTTCAGAAGATGGACTCGCATGTACAGGGCGCGGCCTCAGCGTACAGGTTTCTTCATTCAACAAACACTGACTGGGCCTCTGCTATGTGACAAGCTCTGTGTTCACCCTGGAGATTCAGAAATGGAAGACACATTTCTTGCCCTGGAGATTACAGCTTAGTCTATGTTCTGGTGGGAGAGAGAAAGGCTCATGCTCCGTATTTATGTGCCGTGGGCACAGAGGCAGCCCAGCTGAGGCAGCCCCGGTTGTTGCTGGGTCAGTTCTGAGGAGAGGACAAAAGGGGGCCAACAGGACTGAAGCACTAAATACATGCCTGCACCCTGCCGGCTGCTTCCCACCCGTTGACTCTCAGCACCCCATCACGCAGGCATTGATATCCTCATTTTACAGAAATGGAGGGGCAGAGGAGGGAGGGGGCCCAGCACAGGCTATCTGAAGGGTTGAGGCCCTGGCGCATCTGTCCTCCCTGATCTTCCTCATTCCCAAACCTTCCAGGGAAAAAAGTAGCCCGTTTCAGCTTCTTCAAATGTATGCTGGTCTTGGTATCTTGAAAGCACCTTACTAACTAACCTGAACACAGTGAGCCATTTTGTCTTTTGGGGGCGCTGTTGTTCCCTGGCCTGTTTGGATAATGCTCTGGCTGGTTCAAGCCGCCAGGTGAATGACCTCCAGTCCAGAGTTTCGTAAACCGTGACATGCCTACCAATCTTTTAAAAATGCAGATTCTGACTCAATACGTTTGAGGCAGGGCCCAAGATGCAGCATTTCTAATGAACTTGCCAGGTGATGCTGAAATAAGTGAGAAATGTGAGTTCACAACACCTTATATTTGCTTTGCGAGTTAGAATAATAAGGGAATTTAACCCTGTGTGCATAGGAATTAGCTTAATAGGGGAGACAACTTGGGAACTGGTGACTTCTGTTGAAAACAAGACAGCAGTCCCCAAACGGAATCACTTAAGCAAGGCCCCAAGTCACCAAACCAAGACTTATTAATTACAGTTCCTGCTCTCCCAGATTGGAATCCTGACCAGTCAATCAGGAATCACAGCACTAGGTAGGTAACCTGCCTGATAGACCCCTGCTGTTCCCTGAAGGAAAGTAACCTGGCAATAAGCAACCTGCTTTTTTGCCTAGTATAACTTCCTTGTTCCTGCTTCCTTCTGCCTATAAAAGTCTCATTTTGTACGGCTTCTCAGAGCGCCTTTCTATCTATTAGATTGGATGCTGCCCCATTCGAATCAAACTTTGCTCAAATAAGCTTTTAAAATGTTTGATATACCTTAGTTTCTCTTTTAACAGTTCCATAAGCCTGTGTTCTGAAGAGTACTTAGGGAACAATAATAGTATCGAACCCTTGGAGACATGAGACTACATGAGATCATCCATGTCAAGCACTCAGCATATGGCTGTCACCTCAGAGGGCTCTGTCCCGTAGGCATTAATAAGGATAAGAAGGATTAGTGTTTCCTTTGAAACCCACGCAATTCCTCCCTCCAGTTAAGCCGGCCCCGTTGCTACCCTTCCAATATAAGCACCTTAATATATTTTTAGTACAAGTTTCTCTCCTTCCTAAAGAGTCTTTGGCATTTACTCTCGAATCTAAGAGAAATTTATCTCCTTGGCTTTTGGGGGAAAAAATATTGGAAATAAATGGTTAAGGCAGTTGGAATCTCCCATTCCCATTCTTCTGCTGAATAAGCATCAACTTTCCCTCCCTACTTCTTGGCGTCAGAAAGAAATGACCCCTGTATTTGCCTCCTAGCCAAAAAAGACCGAGACGTGGGCTTAAAACCGGTTTTTATTTCCTGTTTTCGATCCGTCCAGACAGGAATAAACGAAGACACCTCTCCCGTTACAACAAAGGGTTTGAACAAAGATGCTCTGCTTGACTCCGTGCGCGCAGCAGACGCGCCTTCGGATTGGTTGGACTATTGTCCAATAGGAAAGAAGAGCCGGGATCCACTATTTACATAAACTTTTCGCGGTCCCGGCGGCGCGCGGGCTGGCTATCCAATAGGATTGTACAGCTTTGGAGCCTTCATTTGAATATGGAGATGATAAATAGTGGTGCCCGTGATACGTTCCACTCGTCTCGCTCCCGTTAGGCTGCGTCACCCTGTCTATCCGTCACTATGCCAGAGCCCTCCCGTTCAGCGCCGGCGCCCAAAAAGGGCTCCAAAAAGGCTATTAGCAAGGCGCAGAAGAAGGACGGCAAGAAACGTAAGCGCGGCCGCAAGGAGAGCTACTCCATCTACGTGTACAAGGTGCTGAAGCAGGTCCACCCCGACACCGGCATCTCGTCCAAGGCCATGGGCATCATGAACTCGTTCGTCAACGACATCTTCGAGCGCATCGCCAGCGAGGCCTCCCGCCTGGCGCACTACAACAAGCGCTCGACCATCACGTCCCGCGAGGTGCAGACGGCCGTGCGCCTGCTGCTGCCCGGCGAGCTGGCCAAGCACGCGGTGTCCGAGGGCACCAAGGCCGTCACCAAGTACACCAGCTCCAAGTGAGGCGCGCCGCGCGCCCCGGAACCCAAAGGCTCTTTTCAGAGCCACCTCCCTGTTCAGAAAGGAGCGTCCCACGTAGTCTGGCTGTGACGGGCTGATGGGTGGGTGCTGTGGGGGAGACGGGCGTGCGTGACGGGGACGCGAGGCCCGCGATCAAGCTAAGCGGTTTACCCAGCGGCGTACGACCCGCGAGGCCCGCGGGGTGAGCCTCGGCCCGGCCGGAAGCCGGACAAGGCGCGGGCCCGGCGCTTGCGGGCGTGCGCCACACGGGGCCTGCGGGTCTGCGCGGGGCGAGCGCCGTGCGGGTGCCGGCGCGCCCTCTCCAGGAAGGCCTCGTGCCGCCTCCCCCTTATCGTGTCCCCTCGTGGGTCGGGACGCGTGTGTGGCCGTGGTGCTCGGGGAGGCCCCGGTGTTGGCGCGCAGCCCCCTAGGGCGTCCTCCTCGCCTTTGCCACAGGGCGGCCGCGGGAGCTTCCTGCGAGAAGCGTTTTAGCAGCATTGAGTCTAAGCAGCCCCTCGTGGGCAGTACGCGTTCCTGCTTGAAAAATCAAGACGGCCACCGCGCAGACACCGGTCTCCTCCCTCATTCTCAGCTACAATCTCTCAGATCAGAAGATTGTGATGTTTTACCCGGAAACTATATACTTTCTAAGCTCACTTTTAGTCAATGGGGGCCGGCCCTGTGGCAGAGCAGCGAAGTTCACGTGCTCTGCTTCGGCGGCCTGGGGTTTCCTTGGTTCGGATCCTGGGTGCCGTCGCGGCAGGCTCATCAGGCCGGGCCGAGGTGACGCTCCGCACAGCACGACCAGAACATCGTACAGCTACGTGCTGGGGGCTTTGGGGAGAGGGAAAAATAAAACAAACGTAGCACCTTTTTAGAACAGTGAGTCATACCACAGTATGCATAATGGATGACCCATCATAAATGAGGCGTGCAGGCCTGACGGGGGACCAGGCGGTGTCCCACGGTGCTGGTGAATCCCAAACCACTGAGGACGCCTCCGAGAGCAGCCCAGTCTCCAAGAGCCAAAACGCCTTCTGGGAGCGGCATCGGAGGCTGGGTTCCCACAGCTGGGCAGGGGCTGTTTCACTTCCGCGGCCTCAGGGCGCGCACCATCTGCAGTGACTGCCACGCATTCGGCAGTTTAACCTCTTACTGTCAACGTAGTAAATTCATCGTCTAGCACTTGCAGTTACTTCTTAAAAGGACAGTTTTTCTCCCTTTCATAGGCTTTGGTTTAGGCCATAATAACTAGCAAATTTGGCTTGAAATTTCTAGGTCAAGTGGGGTGCAGTCTCTCAAATGCATTTCAGATTGTATACCTGCAAAATATCCCCCCAGTTCCTTCCAGGTCTTTAGTTTAACCGTTTACCTTAGTTATTTCAGACTCAATATTTCCATTGTGATGCATCCTAGTTACCTTTGTCTCTATTCTCAGATGCCTGGTGAACTGCCTTCATTTAACCTTCAACTGAACACCTTTTTCAGTTGTAACATTATAGACATGGGTTCTGTGTATGTCCCAATTTTCTTGATCATAAAATCTCAATGGCAGGGCCTGTGTCACCTTCTTGCCTCTTAACAGCTTCGGTCCCAGAAAACAGGCTGGGGCTGCCTGTGCAGCCTCAACGCCACTGTTCAGCAAATAGAGGCAACGTTTTTTTTTGTTTACTTCAAGCTAATTGTGTCCCAGAGAAGTCAAAAGGACTGAGAAATTAATGTTTTGCATTACTACACAACAAAACTTATTTTTATATTATTGTATTTGGGAATTGTAACGTTCATTTTACGTCATTTCATTTTTGGTACTAAGCAGTCTTGTCACCTCCGCTAGCACAATCTATTCCACTCACTCGGCTAGAGACAGTTTCCTTGTATTAAACTTGTGTTTTAAGCTCGTTAAGGCAGAGAACCTCGTGGAACTGAGAGACAAATTTCACGTGGCGAGTGATCATTAAGATATTCACTCCCAATTTAAGAGGCTCAGGGCTTGGACCCAGCCAGCAAACAGACCCCTGCTTCATAGAGGAGAGAACTGGATTCTACAGTTCAGAAAATAGTATGTATCTTGAGAGGATTAAGGTTGCTGACTTTTGATGACAGATCACTGTTTAATTTTTGGATAACTAGGAAGGCAAAGAACTGAGTAAAACAGCTATGACAAGATTTCCATTTCTACATTCTCATTTTTGGAAAGGTTTCAGAGCGTAGATCTATAAAACAAAACAAAGACAGAGCATGCTATCATTGTATACTGCTGTCCTTGTAAGCACACCACCACTGTAAACGCCCATGGATGCATGAACTAAGGGAGTCAGACAGGAAGGCAGGGAGGGACCACCACCCATTTCATTAAAATCGGCAGATTTCACTAAAGTTTTTCGTTTGATAATTATCTATCAAAGCTTTTGTTTTCAACAATTGTGTGCCGTCCACAGGATTTTTTAAACACTGACTTTGTTACCTACAAGTACTTTTAAATTTCAATTTACATACTTCTTTTGTAGAGAAAAGTGCTAGATAAAACACTTAACTAAAGAGTAAATCTTATATTAGCATGAAATTCTAAGGCAATAGTGGAATGGAAATATGAGTTAAGGGAGAAAAAAGTCATCTAAAATACCTCATCGTTAACGAGAAACGTGATCACCTATTTTATAAATTATGGTAGTAAATTGATATTCCAAAAGATACCTTTACAAGATTAATCTGATCATTTTGTTTTTAAAGCGTCTTATATTGGGATTTGCATCCTTGCAACTATTTCAATTAACGATAAAAATATTTTAGATACCAAGTCTGAAACGTATAAAGTTTAAAAAATTCTTTTAGAGCGGACCCAACGAGGGAAAAGGAATGGGGGTTTCCAGCCGCCTTGCCGAAGACGCTGGGGGCAGGGGACGTTTCCTCCGCAGCCGCGCCCACCCAGCCTGGCACGCGACTAGCTTCCTTTGGACAGACGATTTGCAAAAGCACGATTATCTTTTATTGAACATCTGTTCCTTGCCTGAGACCATGACACCTCTCAATACATCTAATTCACAAAACGGCTCAAGGAAGCGGTTATTAGGGATCTCTTTTTTACAAACAAAAAACAAGCCAAGAAAAAAGCAGGCAATGTCCTTTCCAGAGCTAAGAGTTTTCATTCCGAAGAGCTTTCCCTGAGCCAAGATGACTTTCCCAATAAACACCATGAATTCAAAGAAAGACAAATGTGCGTCACTACAGCTTCATAAAAAACTTATGTGGCTTAACGGGGGAAAAGCTAATTCGTTTGGGGAAAAGAAATTCTTCTTTTCGTAAATTGATCACCCCCCCAATCGGCCCAGACTTAAAGCTACCCACACCAGGGGGCGGCTTATTACATGCTGCACGCACAAGGCGCTGCGTTTTCACCGAGCTTCCGTTTCCTTTTCGGTTTCAAAACATCCTGCCATTGCAGGATCCCTCCACGTAAACATTTTCTTGGAAACGTTCATTGCTCGAAAATAAAAATGTCTAGTCTAGGCAGGGATGCAGCGCCAGGCGCCACCACCGAAGCTGCGCGCCAACACCCGGGGCCTCAGCAGGCGCGTCCTCTGGTGCACCTCCCGGCTCCCCCGTCAGGGACACGGGTGTGGGGGCAGTGGTACGAGGTCTCTCTGGCGTAGATGATCCGCGCCCCCTTACCCACACGGCGCACGCCACGCGGAGACACTCCGGGCCCTGAACGGAGTCACGCGCGCAAGCGCCGGAAATGCACTTTCCATCCGCCAAAAACCCTTTGAGCTGACAGCTACTTCGCCTGGTGTTGCGTTAATAGTGCTGGGCGGACGCAAAGTGCTCCATTGTCGCCCCAGTTTTTGTCCCCGGTCTCTATGGAGAGCAATCAGCGTTCTTGCCTTTCTGTCTCGTACACCCGAGCGCGCGCACACGGTTCCGCCGGGGCCCCTCCCGCTAATCCGGGAACCGCTAGTGCGCTTACGAAACCGGGCTTACACAACATTCCATCGTGTTCGAACCCCTTTCTCGATCGTGTGGGTGGCTCTGAAAAGAGCCTTTGGGTTCCGGGGCGCGCGGCGCGCCTCACTTGGAGCTGGTGTACTTGGTGACGGCCTTGGTGCCCTCGGACACCGCGTGCTTGGCCAGCTCGCCGGGCAGCAGCAGGCGCACGGCCGTCTGCACCTCGCGGGACGTGATGGTCGAGCGCTTGTTGTAGTGCGCCAGGCGGGAGGCCTCGCTGGCGATGCGCTCGAAGATGTCGTTGACGAACGAGTTCATGATGCCCATGGCCTTGGACGAGATGCCGGTGTCGGGGTGGACCTGCTTCAGCACCTTGTACACGTAGATGGAGTAGCTCTCCTTGCGGCTGCGCTTGCGCTTCTTGCCGTCCTTCTTCTGCGCTTTGGTGACGGCCTTTTTAGAGCCCTTCTTCGGCGCGGGAGCCGATTTGGACGGGTCAGGCATGATGGCGAATCTCTCTAAATAAAAAAAAGCCCAACCTCTGAGCAACTCTATTTATAAGTCTTATATTCAAATGAAGGATTAGGAGTGTCTAATTTCTGATAGGGTCAAGTGTAGTGTAACGTCATCACTGGGAAAGGCATATGCAAATTAGGGGATGCCGGCTTCCTATTCTGATTGGTTACCGTCGACATCCAATGGGACGGTGCTGGCTCGCCTACCTCCGGATCATATATAAGGGCTCACGGGCCGGCTGATTTTGTCACTTCGCGTTTTGGTTTTTGGGTTTTTTCTCTGTTCGCTTGCTGTTCGCAAATGTCGGGCCGTGGTAAGCAGGGCGGCAAAGCGCGCGCGAAAGCCAAGTCGCGGTCTTCGCGCGCGGGGTTGCAGTTCCCCGTGGGGCGCGTGCACCGGCTGCTCCGTAAAGGTAACTATTCGGAGCGCGTGGGCGCCGGCGCGCCGGTCTACCTGGCGGCGGTGCTCGAGTACCTGACAGCCGAGATTCTGGAGCTGGCGGGCAACGCGGCGCGCGACAACAAGAAGACGCGCATCATCCCGCGCCACCTGCAGCTGGCCATCCGCAACGACGAGGAGCTCAACAAGCTGCTGGGCCGCGTGACCATCGCGCAGGGCGGTGTCCTGCCCAACATCCAGGCCGTGCTGCTGCCCAAGAAGACGGAGAGCCACCACAAGGCGAAGGGCAAGTGAGGCCGCGGCGGCCGGCCAGGAACGGCCGTGCGCCCCCGGGCACCCGTGACACCAAAGGCTCTTTTCAGAGCCACCCACAGCTTCGAGGAAAGAGCTGCGCTGAGCCCGCTCCTGTGTGCGCCGGCTGCAGTCCGGGCGCACGGGGAGCCCGGCCCCACCGTGATGGGCGTGCGCCGAAGCGGAGGGGGGCCGGCCTGCCTGTTCGTTCGATCCAGGCAACGCTCCTGCGACACGTGTCTACTCCTTCCTTGAAACACCCCCAAATCTTTCCTGGGGTTCTGATCCCACTGATCCCGAAGGTATCCTTATTATAGCCGGGGACAGGTTATCTTGGGCTCTTCAAATCACTCGGTTACGTTTAGGCATCTTGTATTTCAGGAACAACCGGGGCGATTAACGGAATATTGTAAATACTCCTAATCTTGACAAAATTTGCCATTTGAAATTTCGGTATATAAATCTAATGATGTACAGCTAAAATGTATGAGTGCTTGAGAGACAAAATTGCAAAGCTTTGAAGAGAACATGAGGTCCACTGGAATTCAATGATCTAATTTATTGGGTTGGAAATTCTTACAAAGTCTTGGGATGGGTTTGTGTGCTAGGTTTTCAATATTTAAAAAGAATCAAACTATGTTTTTAAAGGAATTGTAAACTTTTCAAGGAAATTCAGTTGTAAATAAGATCGTCATTAAAGGAATTCAATATGTTTGATTTGGGTCTGTCAAACATTAAAGAGCTCCTTAAATTGATAAAATTAGTAAAATAACTTGTACTTTGATAAAGAAAACTGTGAATTCAGTAAATTTCAAATGAATATTGTCAGAACCAGATTAAGTAGTATATATGTAGGGTTTTAAGATGATTGTGAACTCCATGTTCTGTTATAAAGTAGGGTTGGAGAGTTGCAGACATGCTCCTGGCAAAATCAGCTGAGAAATGAGAACTTTAACAACACCTGCTGCATGGGGAAGGAGAAATTAAATGGTTAATCCATGGTAATCCCTTAAAAAATAACTCCTGGCACAAAATAAGAGCTAAGTATGTGTTAGTTATTCTTGTCATCGTTATCCTTACTATTTTCATTAATTTTTTCTTATAACCACACATACTGACAAATAAGACAGTTCGGGAATATAACAGGAAAACTAAGTCTACTCAAACCAGGGATCCTTGGACACCATCTGGAGCTAACCACGGATCTCCTGGGCCTTGGAAAATGTCGTAGCGCTGTGAAACTATTTGCACCAAAACTTGATAGGAACTGCGCTGTCCATGTGGATGAAAACGTGGGTCTCCCTGCAGTGTAGGCAGACAGCAGGACCCACATTTTCCAGTGGGCTCCATTCAGTGACCGCACTATGAGGACTGTGCAGACATCATGGAGCCTTCTGTACATCCGGCCATTATGTTTCCAGAGACGGCCTTCAATTCCACCTGAAATCTGTGTCTGCATTAATACTGAGGTAGATGAGTGTATGTGTTCAAATTCCTCAGTTGGTATTTAAGAAGAAAGGTTTTTCAGGGGTAGAGGGCTTAGGTAACCCAAGTACCACCATGGAGCTTCAGAGTTTTAATTCCTCACCCTGGGTGTTAGGAGGGAGAAGCCCCTCATTGGTCTCCTCTAGGCTCAGCTGTCCCTTATACAGCCATAACCACAGGAAATATTTAATTTTCAACTTGATAAGTGTACCCAAAAAAATTAAGTCCAAAGATGCAGTTTTTCAGGAGCGTTAGCCACACGTGGTCAGTGGCTGTCACATTGGACTGCACAGATGTCGGTCTCCATCATTGCAGAAAGTGCATTGGACGGCTCTTGTCTAAAATCTCATCTGTCAGGGGTTATCAGGTTCAGAAAAGCGATGCAACGTCCAGAGTTGCCTGCCTCTGCGGGAGAAAGCCCGTCAGACTCGTGCTTAAAGAAGAAAGCTCCACGTGGCCCAGCAATTCCACTCCCAGGTCTGTACCCCAGAGGCCTGAAGGCAAGGGCTCAGATGCTCGTACACTCACACTCACAGCAGCCTTTTCATAGCTCCCAAGGCAGAAACAGCTCAAACATCCATAACAGGTGGATCAATAGACTAAATGTGGTCTATCCATACGATGGAATATGATTCAGCCACAAAAAGGAATGAAGCTTGACACAGCCTACGAGATAGATAAACCTCAAAAACACTGCTAAGTGAAAGAAGCCAGACACAAAAGGCCGCATGTTATGACTCTATTATACGAAACGTCCAGAATAGGCAAATCCAGAGAGAGAAAGCAGATTAGTGGTTGCCAGGGGCTGGTGGGGGGACATGAGGAGTAACTGCTTAACAGGTACAAGGGTTCCTTTTGGGGTGATAATGTTTTGGAACCAGAGAGAGAGAATGGTTGCACAGCATTCTGAACGCCACACTGAATTCTTCACTTTAGAATGGTGATTTTATGTTATGTGAACTTCACCTCGACTTAAAGAGAAATCTCAATCTAATACACGGATACACACCAAAAAGAGGAAGAGCAGGAGGAGTCTCAGTGGCTTCATCGCTTTTATCCAGTAGGCGGAAGATGAGGTAGACCGGGCTGCCTTCCCCCACAGCAGCATCCCTCTGAGACCACGTGGGAAGACAGGCGTGGAGTCCCTTTGGCTGGCCGCCAGGTGTCGCTCTGCCTGCTTCTGCGGAGCTCTGTGGTCTTTCCCTTGCCCACTGGAGCACATCCCACACTCCGTTCTCCTGGGCTTGGGTCTGTCCCCAGCCCCTGCCCCATGTCTAGTCTTTCCTCCCCACTGCGTCAGTTCCCATAAGCTCTCCAACATGTTGGAGAATCTCCCAAGCGAAAAAGCAAATGGATCCCCTCAGTTCTGTGCTCTCTGAGACCCTGAGCTAGAGCATTAGGTGACACGCCTCATGGAGGACTGGGTCACCGGTTCCGAGTGCCGTGCGGTCTGGGCTGGGCTGAGCTGTTGTCCCCATGCTGTCCTGTCACATGGAGGCCCTGCCCTGGTCGTCAGAATCAACCTCGTGCCCCTATTGCTCACCAAGCCTCAGAAAGGCTCTGCTTCCTCCCAGGCCAGCGCAACAAACTCTCTCAACTGCATCCTCACCTCGGTGCGCTTCCCTGCCTTCTTCCCTCCCTCTCTCCTGGTCGGCTCTGTCCCTAGCAGGTCTTCAGGGCTCCAGGGACACCAGGTCCTGGTGCTTCTCTCCTCCAGCCTCCCCTGTGGGCGCTGCCCTTGGGCCTTGAGGCCGCCCCCATCGCCTCTGCTCTGTCCCCTGCTCCCCCAGCCCTGGGTGGGCCTCCTTTGGTCATGTCCCTACAGTTCTCTCCTGCAGGACGATGGATCAGCTTGAAACATCCTGGATCATGGGTCTGCGGGCCCCCAGGGAAGCTGGTGGTCAGTGAATATGCTGAAGGCTGGCTCATGGGCATTTGGGGTGAGCTGGAGTTCAGGGATGGATCAGCTGATAGGGCAGTTGGTTAGAGTGGGGGTCAGTTGGTCAGCTGGGGGTCAGCAGCAGATCAGTCACAGGTGGGTGGGAGGTCCCTGAGAAGGTGCTGACCTGGCATCTTCTCTCACACATCTGGGTGCCTCTTTCTCCTCACAGTCTCTTTCCATGACTGATTCAGACTTCCTTACATGGTCCCAAGAAGACGAAGAATCCCCAGGAGCCCTGAGGCCTGGCCTGCACACTGTCGCTCCTCCCACATGCTATGGGGAACAGCCTCTGCTCCGGATTCAAGGAACCAACCACAAGGGTCACGCTGCCCTCTGCCTCGGGTCCGTGGCTCCATCGGAGGCTTCATCTGCTCTGCCCTCATCCAGGCCAGGCTTTTAGTGAGGTCCAAGGTCATCCACAGCGACGTCTTCCTGGAGTGCCAGGCTCCCCTGGAGTGCCAGGCTCCGACGTCCCTGACTGTACTGTGGGTGCAGGGCACACCCCCCACACGGCCACCTCCCCAGTCTTCCCTAGCTGGTAAGTGGTCCCACCGTGCACTGGTGACTCAAGTAAATAAAATAAACAGATGAATGGAAGCTTTCCTTCATCCGTTCCTTCCCATGATTGCCCACAGGGAGACCAACAGCAAGTGGGCAGAAGTCAGGAGGGCAGGTTCCTCTCCCCGTGACACCCGCCGTCATCCTAGTCCTGGATGACACTTGTCATGGGCTGCAGGATGGTACCCCCTTCCCCCCAAGAAACATATCCACGTTCTAATGCCCAGAACCTGTGACTGTACCTCATTTGGAAAAAAGGTCTTTGAAGGTGTAACTAAATTAAGGATCTTGGGAAGAGGAGGTCATCTTGGATTAGTGCAGGCCCTAAATCCAATGACAAGTCCTCATAAGAGAAGACACAAGAGAGCCAAGTGGTGGCAGAAGCAGAGATTGACGCAGTCACAAGCCCAGGGACACCTGGAGCACTGGGAGGTGGGAGAGGCAGGAAAGACCCTCCCCTGCAGCCTCCAGAGGGTGCACACAGCCTGCCCACACCTTGACCTTGGACCTCTGGGCCCCTGACTCGGGAGAGATACATGTCTGCTGTTTTAGGCTCCCCAGCTTTGGTGATTTGTCACAGCAGCCGTGGGAACCTCATGCACCATCATTTCTTACCTGAACTACTTCAGCAGCCTCCCTACCAATCTCCCGCTGCCCACACTAAAACGTATGTGAGATTCTCAAAAACTTAATTCCCTTGCTTGAGAATAAAATCAGTCAATGGAATCAGCCATATCAACAGGTAGAAGGAAAGGAGAATCATGTAATCATCTCCATTGATGCAGAAGAAGCATTTGAGAAAATCCAACACCCACTCATGGTTTAAAAATAAATAATCTGGACAAACCAGAAACAGAGGAGAATTCCCTCAACCTGATAAAGAGCATGTGCAAAATCCTGCACCTGAGAACACAGTTCATGGTGAAAGATCGGACACTTTCCCTCTAAGATCAGGAACAAGGAAATGATGTCTACCTCACCACTCATTCAATGCAGTGTTGGAAGTTCTAGCTGTTGCAATAAGGCACAAAAGAAAAAAAGAAAAATGAGAGAGAGAGAGGTCATGGAGAGTGGAGAGGGAAGGAAGATGAGGCATATAGATTGGAAGAGAAAAAATGAAACTATCTTTATTTGCAGATGATATGATTTCTACATAGAACATACCAAGGAATCTCTGAAACAACTCCTAGAACCAATAAGTGAATTCAGTGAGGTGTCAGGGTATGAGATCAACACAAACATCAATTACATTTCTATACATAAACAATGAACATGTAAAAACCAAAATTAAAAACACAATACCATGTCAAATCATTCCAAAGAAAATAAAACTGGTATAAATCTAACAAAACATGTACAGAATTTGTCTGCTGAAAATTACAAAATGATGGTTAAAGAAATCACAGATGATCTAAATAAATGGAGAAACATACCATGTTCATGGATTGGAAGACTCAACATAGCAAAGATGCCCGTTCTCCCCACACTGACCCACAGGTTTAACGGAATTCCTATCACAGTCCAGCAAGGCCTCTTGTAGGCACAGACAAGCTTGTTCTAAAACTCACGTGGAAGGGCACAGGCCCCAGAGTAGCTAAAATGGTCTTGAAGAAGAAGAATAAAGTGGGAAGAATCACTCTACCCGACGTTAAGCCTAGCTATACAGCCTCAGAAGTCAGGGCAGTGGGTGTCGCAGAGGGACAGACACACGGATGAACAGGACAGAACAGAGACCCAGGAACAGACCCACACAAATCTGCCCAACTGATCTTTGATGGGAGCAAAGGCAATTCAACGGAGGAAGGAGAACCTTTAACAAGTGGTGTTGGAACAATGGGATGTCCGCAGAAAATGAACCTCGAGCTAAATCTCACACTTTGTGAAAATTAACTCAAATAACGGACTTAAATATACAACATAAAATTATAAAACTTTTAGGAAAAACATAGGAGAAAATCTTCAGAATCCAGGGCTAGGCAAAGAGCGCTTGGACTTGAGCGAGCCCTAAAGCATGATTCGTAAAAGGAAACACTGGTAACTTGATCTCATGAATATTAAAAGCTTTTGCTCGGCAAAAGCCCATGAGATGAGGACGAAAGGACAAGCTACAGAGTGGAAGAAGATATTTGCAAACCATCTATCTGAAATAAGGACTAGAATCTAGAACACATAAAGGACTCTGAAAACTCCATAGGGAAGAATCACACTCGGTTCTTGAATGGGCCAACGCGGAGCCCCCTCGGCCATCACTCTCTCCAGGCCTCCACCAGGCAGCCACCTCCAGGAGTGGGCATTGGTTCTATTGTTTTAGAATACTAAATTCTGCTACAGAAGATAAGAAGAAAAGGTGGAGGGCGGTGGTCGGGGGGTGAGTTTCCTATCATGTTTGAAGATAAATTTAAAAGAGCAAGTGGGTCTTAAGACAGAAGAGTAGGAAGGCCAAGACCCAGGTCAATGTGAGGCATCCGGACACTCAGTGATCTGCTCGCTAAGTGTACCAGAGGCGTTACATATTCAGGATCAGTAAGTATATAAAAAGCACTAAATATTCAGGATCAGCCAGTATATGCAACAGGCACTTAGCATTCAGGACCCCCCCAAGGCACTCAATTTCCATAAGGTCTTAGTCAGCCACTGCTGGGCTCTGCACAGGACATCCTGTGCTGTGAGGCTGCACCGGTGCGCACTGGCCCACACCCCCAGCCTTGGCCCGGGTCCTAGTCAACCTGCCATCAGCGGGGAGCCAAGGCAACAGGGAGCTGCCGAACCACCAACACGTGCATCAGGATCAGGCATGCTGCCTTTCCTCCCCTGACACCCTTCCTAAGTTTGTCACCTCGCTCATCTTTTCCTACCTGCTGCGAGGTTTAAGTCGACTTAATAAACCCCGTGGTTTGAGCTTTCTAACGGGCCTGTGAACCCTTCTGCGCCATGACTGTGGTGAGCTTGGAGGGCACCTTAGCCTCCAGCGTCCCCCACTGAGAGGCGTCCGAGGCTGCCCCCAGGCAGATGAGCCCGACACGCTACTGCTGTGGAACCCCTCCATTTCCGCCTCTCCCAGCACTGGATATTGGGAGTGATTCTCAGGTCTCCCCGACCAGACGAGAAAACCTGTCCGGCTTGATTCCCAAGGACATGGGCGCTCAGAATGGCGCAGCCCAGCAGGCCCCCATACAGGTGTGCCGGACTTCAGGTTCTAGAGTCTGACGGCAAATGAACACTCTGGAGTGGGGCGCACGTCTGTGTGTGATACACTCACCCTCCTCCTATTTGTAAAATTCTATCTTTAGATGTCACATTTCTAGCCAGAGAAGCTTTAGCTATGTGGTCACAAGCCCTTGAAGGCAGCCCCCGTGCCCAGAACCCCGCAGGGGCTGCGGAGTGCTTGCCAGGTAGCAGCCCCAATCCTTCTGCGCCGCTGCCCGAGCAGCACTTCCATATACCTCTGACCGGCCTCCAGCCACACTCCAGCGCCTTCTACCCGCTGCTGGTCTCAGTCCCTCCAAACCCAGGCGTCCCACCATCCCCAGAGCAGACAGGACGCTCCCCACTCTAGGGGCCTCCAAGTTTCGGCTCACATCTCAGTCTCCACCATCCCGGGCAACACTGCCCAGGCCTCTGGTGCTCGATTTCTGCTCAGCCGGTCAACCTCTGCAACACTGTCTCACTTCCCGGGTCATGCTCCTCCCCACAGATGTAGCTCCGGGAAGGCACTTTTCCTCTGAGACCCCCGCCGCCCTCCTCCCCGTGCTCAGAGCCATGCCAGGCACATCGCAAGTACTCAGTGAATGAAATTTAAAAACACACACACACACACGAAGGCTTCCTTCTCCCTCTAGTCAATGGGGGCAGAGAAGGAATGAAATTGAGCTCCAAGGACCACACAGGCAAAGAGCGGGGAGGGTGTGCCATCCCGCCGCTGGGCGCCCTCAGTGCCCCCGCACTAAGTAACGGCCCCACTGGATCCTTTTCTACAACGGTCCAGTTCTGATTTGGAGGAAGTTTCCAAGAAAAGAAAACTAGGCACCCAAGGATGAGAGCCACCCTCCCGCAGGCTCCGAGATGCGACAGACAGTTGCAAAGGGAGTCTGAAGGCGCGGCCTCTTCAGAGGCCAGTCCGGGAGCGAGCGCAAGGCTGTTTTTGCTGAAATGTAAAAAGGATCGTGGGCTTTACGTCATCGGGAGCCGGGATTGCAGTGCCCGGCCCGCGCCCCGGGATGCGGCGCATGCTCTGGGGGTCTCGAGTGTGACCGGGACGCGCTGGGCGGGGTGGCGCACAGGCGGGTGACGGCAGAGCGGGAGACTTGGCCGTCTCCTGATGGCGACGCGGCACGGGGGCTCCGCAGTGCGGGGTGCCAGGCGGCAGGGGTGCCGGTGAGGGGATGCAGGGCCGCAGGGACAAGAGACGCGGTGATAGAAGGGTGCGGGGAGGCAGGGCGCGGGGATACTGGGGTGTTGGGGTGCAGGGGACGGTCGCAGGCGGCTTCTGGCGCGCGTGGCAGGGCGGACGGTGGGTTCGGAGGCTCCGGCTCCTGCGCGCTGTGCTCGGGTCTCGCAGCGGGAAACAGGAAGCCTTTGCCGCCCTTGTTTACACTGGGGCAGGCTTCCCGGTTGGTCAGTTCAAAAGCTCTCGGCCTGCCCGCTTTGGCGGCGCAACCGTCCTCTGGGTCTCCGGATGCTGGCGCTGCCCTGCGCCCTCCGGACTCCGCCTCGCCGCCCCTCCCCCGGGCTCGGGACCTTGGACGCTCTCGGGTTTGCACGCTTGATGTCACTGGCGTCCCGCAGGGTCGCGCTGTCCCTACGTGTAAGGGCTAGGGCGAGTTCTTCCTGAAGGGGAACCCTTGTCGCCGTGTCTGATGATGGCTTACGCGACGCCTCGGTCCCCGAGCGCGCGGGGCTGGACCGCCCCAGGCCCCCCGCAGCACCGCCCGCGCGGCCCGCCGGCCCCGCCCTCCCCGAGCGCGACGGTCCGGCCGCCCCTCTGCTCAGCGCCCATCGGATCTCCGGCCCAGGTCGTCTCCCAGGTTTGTTCGCTCTTTCCTGCTTCGAGGGGTACACACGTCCACATCTAAACGTTACAGACAGACATCTGCTTAAGAAACAAGTACCCGAGTATGTCAGTTCTTTCCTTTTTAGCAAAATCTGTAAAAATGCAAGTCTTATTTCTGTCCTTTTATTGTCTTATGGTTGTAATTGCACGTATTAACTTTTCTCCTTTTATAAGCTAAACGTATTCTAATTAGCCGTTGTTATTGTTGTGTGATGTTCAAATTGTCACCTGTGGCCCAGAAGGAGACTCTTTAAAATAAACGTCTATTTTGTCCTTGTAGCGTAGCCCCTGAAATTGTTGAAAGTATCTTTGCTTTCTGACAGCGACAAGTTATTTCAGATCCATCACAGGATTTTGATTTGGGTTTTTTTGTTTTGAGTGATATTGTGACTTATAACAAGAAATACGTATTTGGTCTTCGTCCCCATTCCTGGCACAGAGCTCCTGAAATGCTTGGAATTTCCTCAGATTAGAGAAATAAAGGTGTCTTTGCATATGCTGATGAGGTGACTCTGGAAAGTCCCTGAGGATGGGGCTGGTCCCCAGGGGAACCGACCAGGTGATCAGAAGGGCTGGAACTTTCAGTCCCACCTCCTGACCTTCCTAGAGATTAAATCAATCACCAATGACCAATGATTTAATCAATCAAGCTTACATAATGCAGCCTCGGAAAAACCCAAAAGGATGAGCTCAGAAAGCTTCCGGGTTGGTGAACACGGAGGTTCAGGGAGAGTGGCCCGCCTGGAGAGGGCGTGGGAGCTCAGAGCCCCTTCCCCAGACCTGCCCTGTACGTCTCTGCATCTGGCAGTTCCGAGTTACGTGCTCTCACAATAAACCGGCGATCTGGCATCAAAACGTTTCCTGAGTTCTGTGAGCCGCTCTAGCAAACTAGTCCAGCCGGGGAGGGCTCAGGGAGCCTCCGGTCTGGAGCCTGTGGTCAGGAACCCAGGTGACACCTGGACTTCGGGCTGGCATCTGAAGGGGTGGGGGGTGTGCCTAAGGGGTCTGATGCTGTCTTCAGGTAGATAGTGTCGGAACTGAGTTAAATTCGTGGGACACGCTATGTCCACAGAGAACTGGAGAATTGCTTGGTAGTGTGGAAAACATACTGGATTTTGTTTTTTTGACTCAAGACATGGATTCAACTTTTTTTGTTTTTGGTTTGTTTTTTTGCACTCGAGGCATGGATTCAACTACACTCCAAGGCATTTGTTCTGCTCTTCATGAAAATTAGTCTCACAGACAGAACTGTAGAACTGGATTCACATGTGATGGTGTCCGTATTGGGAGGGGAGCAAATGCTGCTTCTGTTTTGTCCATGATATTTGTCTGCGTGGAGAGCAGGGACTCTGCCCTTCTTGCTTCTTTTGTTCGCGTTCTCTCTTTTAACGGTGAGGTAGGTGTCCGTGGTGTCGGTCCTGCAGACAGACTGACCTTCAGAGTCACTGGGATCACTGGCGGCCTCCACAATTCCCAGGCCTCTGGTTGTCTCAAGTGAGGATGTGGTAGAAACAAAGGAGAAATATTTCTAAAAGCACGTACTTGGCTCTGCCCTTGGCTCTGGTGACTGTTCCACACGTGAATAGCCAACAAAGAATGTGTTAGAGTTATTTCATGAAAACCACTGCAACTTTGGCATTTTCTGCCATCCTTGTGGTTTTACCTAATTTGAAGTGACACTGGGTAAAACCGTGGTTCTTTGGCGCCACCACTGACGACAGGAACATTCCCTCCTTCTGCATAACTCCTGTGTGGCCTTCCACTTTGGCAGAGCCAGGGGGGCTATGTGCATATTTTGTTCCATCTGAATCACTCCTTTTAGCAATAAAAATTTAACAAGTCACCAGTATGCAGTTTCCTTCTTTTAGTTTCCAATCATGACAGGAGGTAGATGTGTCCTGCACTGATGTGATCTGAGTTCTGCAAGTGTCCCCCAGTCGTGTGCCCCACTCCTTGCTCCCAGGGGCAAACTGCCCTGCCCTGCTGACCTTGGGTGTGACAGAGTGTGGCTGGCTCAAAAAATGGCTGCCCAGTGAAATATTATCTTCCCCCTCCTAGGAACCGGTGAATATTACCTTACATGGAGAAGATGCAGTAAATCAAGGATCTTGAGAGATGGAGCCTATCCTGGATCATCCTGGGCTCTAAATGCAATCGTGTGTCTCTGTATGGGAGGAAGGCAGAGGGAGCATTGACACACACAGAGAAGGTGAAGATGGAGGCAGAGATTGGGCTGATGTGGCCACAAACCCTGGGCACCTGGAGCCACGAGGAGCTGGAAGAGGCAGGAAGGATCCGGCCCTGGAGCTTCTGAAGGGAGTGCAGCCTGCGGACACTTGATCTTGGACTTCTGGCTTCCAGAACTAGAAGAGCAAATTTCTAGTGCAAGCCCCCCAGTTTGTGGTAGTTTGTTAGGGCAGCCCCAAGAAGCTAACACACCACGGGCCCCAGTTGGCGAATGGCAGGTGGGTGGAAGGGGTGGTGCACCATTTGTGGAGCAAGGGCTTCAGGAGGCAACGCAAGTTACCACCAGCCTTGCACTCCTGTCTTCACCCCGAGACCCGCACACCCCGGAGGGGAGCTGCTCCTTGAGCCCAGAGAGAGAACATGTTAGTCATAACTGCAATCTGCAGCCAGCAGCCATGGTACCAGCAGCCCTGGGGCCTGCTGCTGAGGTCACCGAGCTTTAGGGCTATCTTTATGCAGGGTTACCTCAGAAGAAATGGTGGCAGGGAAAGTGGCCTACGTAATAAGGTTGGAAATCTGTACTTCTCGTCATGTGGTAAGACCATCGCTCATTTTGATAGATAATGTTGATAGCATGAGTGGATCGATAAGCTGCATTTGATAAAGCATCACAAAAAAAATGATAAACTCAGAAAAGAACTTGGCCTGCTTAAAACTATGGGCGAAAGAGAAAAGAGAGAATGCTGATTCCAGGTTTTATCAGTCAGGATTCTCCAGAGAAACAGGACCAATGGGATTTACAGAGAAAGATTTAAGGAACTAGCTCACGTGGCAGTGGGTGGGACTGGCAAGTGTGAAGTCTGTAGGGCAGGCTGGGGCCAGGGAAGAGCCTGCGTCGCAGCTGGAGTCCAAAGGCTGCCTGAGGTCGCAAGAGTGGGCCCTGATCCCGTACGACTGGTGTCCTTATAAAAAAGAGGAAATTAGGACCCGGACATGACAGAGGGGAGATGATGTGAGGACACAGGGAGAAGATGGCCATCTACGCACCCAGGAGAGAGGCCTCAGGAGGACCCAGCCCTGCTGACACCTGGATCTCTGACTTCCAGCCTCCAGGACTGCGAGAGAATGAATGTCTGCTGTTTGAGCCGCCCCATCTGTGGTACTTGTTATGTCAGCCCAAGCTGACTGACATGCCAGGACGCTGGGTAAATGCTCTGCTCCTGGTGATGTTTTTCATAAAGCCACTTTGCTGTTACCATCGTGAAAACATTCATGCTTGTAAACCCCGTGTGGCATACTCTTGAGGTTTGTTGGTGATAAACACCTGGAAGACAAGATCTGTCATCTGTTGGTGAGGGTGATTAATTGCATCCCTGAAATATTAAACCACACGCTTTCAGTCGACTGGGATGGCTTAAGAACTCAGGGAAATATTTGCACATGAAATGATAAAATATTTTGGATTTTTTTCAAAATAATCTGAGCAAAAAGAGGGTAGAGGTATAAATGAGTCAAAATTGGTCTTAGGCTGATAATTGCTGAAGTCTAGTTCTTTTTACCATTTTGTCTATATTTGTATATGTTTTAAATTTCACATTTTTTTAAGGGAGAGAATGCAGTTATTTAACACATTATTTCTGTTCTTCTCGAGTCTGAACTACAAAGCCTTTGAGGTCACCTTATTTGGCATGACCCCTATCATATGGTCATAACCAAAGTCACTGCTCTGTATGTGTTCAGCATACATCTAGGAGGGTGCAATCCTATTACTGTCCTCGTTTCTTCCCCATGAGAGCAGACGTGTTCTGCCTTGGACACGTCTGGTATCTGTGTATAACCGTAGTATCTACTCACTCCAAATTCCCACAGGTCTCCCATGAGCCCACAGTCATTCATGCAAGCAGGCAAATATCCCTCCCCTCGAGACACTCAGAGACGTAAGAAAACCTTCTGCTTTTGCATCAGGGTTCTCTGCACACTCGAGTTTCGGCATTTCATTTTTCTCAAAAACTTCCAGCTTCGTTTTATCCCCTTTTGTTGGGCCTTCCATGAATGTCCATGTGAAGATGTGAGATTTTTCTTACTCCACACCCTCAGTGGTTTGAAGAATGGACAGCAAATAGGTCATAAGGGAAATCTGAGCACAGGAGTCCATGGTGGGCATACTGAAACCTCCCCCACCCAAGATCTAGTCCCCAGGATGTGTCAATAAGTTATGTCACATGGCCAACGGGACTTTGCAGCTGTCATTAAAGTTACAGACTTTAAGATAAGGAGATTATCCTGGATTTTCCATCTAACCTCAAGAGCCCTTAAAAGCAGAGAACTTTTTCCAGCTGGAATAAGAAAGATGCCTCACAGAAGTCAGAGCTTAGAAGCCAGCTCAGGATATGACCCGCCCTTCCAGAGAGGACCACCTGGGGAGCATGAGCAGGAACATGTATGACTCGTGACGTTCATACATATGAAAATAAAAACATTCCCAATCATTACTAAAACTACTAATACTGGATAGTTGTCTTTCTCTAATAAATAGCAAACTTTTGGTAAGATAATAATAAATTAATGACGTCTTTTCCTGATAAAAACAAGTAGCTCTCCAAGAAAGCCCCAGCGTGATTATGATGGTGAAATACATCATTCCCCAAGTGACGAGCAAGGCCAGTGTTGCCTATAATCTGGACTATGAGAGAATGTAGTATAAGACATAGTTATTTTTTTTAAAAGGTAAATGGTACACATTTCAAATTATTCGAGAGTATTTAATACCTGGAAATCCCAGAGCAGTGTTTCCAAAGCGTGGTCTCAGGCCAGCATCAACATCACTCAGGAACTTGTTAGGAATGCAGACTCTTGGGTCCCCCCGAGACCCACCAAGTCAGGAGAGGTGAGGCCCAGCCCCCCTTTTACCTCGAGCTCTTCAGGAGTTCCGATGGACATCAATGTCTGAGAGCCACTGCCCTGGAGAAAGAACCAAACACAAATGAAGGGCTCACTCAGAAATTCAACCAAATGCAACATTATCGTTCCTGCCTCCAAATGAAAGAGGAAAATCTAATAGGGAAATTTCACTCATTACAGTAAATAACATTGACAAAGATTATCTCAAAAAAAGTAGAATTTATTTTGTTGAAAAATATAAAGTTCATTGAGAGGTTGACAGAGAAGTTTTAAATAAAACAGAGGGACCTGTTTCTTGGCTATTAAAACAAGTTTGAAAAAAAAATCTATTTTCCCCTAAATTGATCTGTACATTCAACATAATCCCATTAGGATTTTCTTTATTATTTGAAAAGAAAAAAACTTGTAAAGATCCTCTAGAAGGAAATAAAAAAGAGGCAGAGGGGCTGGCCCCGTGGCTGAGTGGTTAAGTTCACGCGCTCTACTGCAGGCGGCCCAGTGTTTCGTTGGTTCGAATCCTGGGTGCGGACATGGCACTGCTCATCAAACCACGCTGAGGCAGCGTCCCACATGCCACAACTAGAAGGACCCACAACGAAGAATATACAACTATGTACCGGGGGGCTTTGGGGAGAAAAAGGAAAAAAATAAAATAAAATCTTAAAAATATATATATATTAAAAAGAGGCAGAAACATTCTTTAAAAGTATCAGAATTTTCTATATACAAGATCATGCCATCTGCAAATAGAGAAAGTTTACTTCTTCCTTTCCTGTCTGGAGATTCTCTCATACTTAAAATCCTAGGACTGTCACCAACTGTTTGTTTCTAATCTAGGTTAATGATGGTTTCCTAACTATTATTTTTTCTTGTAAGTATCTCTCTTAAAAGAAAAATTCTTTAATTGGGCTGCGACTAGTTTATTCCTTGCAAGAAGACTATAATACAACTTTTATACATGCTCATAACAAAATTGTTTTTAAGTATTTTAAATGAGTTAGAGATTTTTAAAACCCTGAAGTATTGAAGAAATGCCAGGCCTCCAGGCAAATTACTGTTAAGCTGCTCAGAAATATAAAATTCTATGGATAAACAAATTCTCCCAAAATAAAGAATGGAAGAAAATCTCATTTTTTTCTTCTAAAGAAAATATAATGATATTATTAAAATGCATGAAGATGACCCACCAAAAAAAAAGAAAAATTCAGTCCAGCATCATTTAGAAACAAGTTGAAATTCTACTACAATATTAGCAAATTGATTCCAGCAGTGCATCAAAAGAATGACGATAACAATGATGAATTGGAATTTCTTGAAAGAATGATGGAATGGCTTTGTTAGTACTGGGGAAAATATGAGTCTCCTTATTTAGGTCTAAAAAGAAAAGGCTCATAGGCATCTTTAATCCGTCATCATTTTTAAAATTATTCATCTTTATAAATTAGGATCAGCAAAAGCCCAGCATCGTGTTGGTAAATTACTTGAGCGTAGTTACCATGAAAGTTGGGAACAACTCAGGGAACACCACCATCATCATTCCTATTTACCATTATTCTGGAATATTCATTGTCGCCCAGTATTCAACAAAGAGCAAACCTTCCGAAAGGTCTCCGAAACACAGAAATGAGGGATTGCAGTTGTCCAAACACAAAATGGCTGTGCAAAGTCAGTATCCACTACAGACAGTGAACAGAAGGTGTAATGAGGAAATCCCATTCAGTACAGCAAAAAATCACCCACAAGTAATCTTGATGAAAGTGTGTAAACAATGGGATGAAGAAATGCATAAAAATCTGTAGAAGGTTAAAAATGACTTACGAAGCAGAAGGTTTTGCCTCCTCACTCAGCCAGACTCAGTCATGTAAAAACTGTGCCCCAATATTCATGTGTCAATTTAAGACAATAGAATAATATTTAAATTTTGTGATGATTAGAAAGATCACCTGAAAGTAAAACAGCAAAATCTGGAAAGATGCAAAGCATCGTGCTATCATATGAGGAAACACTGACCAAAGGACCCAGTCCATGATGGGGATGAGAGCCGGCCCCCGAAAACACACCCAGGACGTGGTGGTCAGCCTCTCCCAGGGAACCTGCATATATACCGCTGGCCAGCGCCTTGGATGGGGCCACTTTTCTTCCCTCTGGGGATAGAGGTGAATCTGCCAGGTTGGCCATAGGTGAGACATATGAAAGGAGACACGTTAAAATAGAAACCACTAAAGGCACGTATTAGTCAGCTAGGACTGTTGGAACAAGGTACTGCAGAGTGGGTGGCTTAACAACAGAAATTGTTGTCCCACAGTCTGGAGGCCAAAAGTCCAAAATCAACGTGTCAGTAGGGTCAGTTCCTTTCAGGGCCGTGAGGGAAGTGTCTGTTTCAGGCCTCTCTCCCTGTAGATGGCTGTCTTCTCCTTGTGTCTCTTCACATTGTCTTCCTTCTGCGCGTGTCTACGTGTCCAAATTTGACCTTGTTACAAGGACACTGGTCATATTAGACTAGGGCCTTAATGACTTCATTCCACTTTAATACTCTGTCTCCAAACACAGTCACATTTTGAGGTACTCGGGGTTATGTCTTCAACATATGAATTTGGGGGGGGACATAATTCAGCCCATAACAGGGGAGGAGCAAAATAAATTTCTTTTCTAAATCAATGTGCTATGTTGTTCTATTTCCTGCTGCAAACTGAAACAAAAGCTGACGAGTACCACAGCTCTTCTCTTGGTAGTGGAGGGGGCTCTGAGGAGAGCCATTGGTTCTGCAGGTTGCTCAGCTGCTCCCAGTGCCTCACTTGGAGCTGGTGTACTTGGCGGCGGACCTGGTGCCCTCCGACACAGCGTGCTCGGCCAGCTTGCCAGGCAGCAGCAGGCGCAGGCCGTTGGCACCTTGGGGATGTGACGGTTGATCGTCTGTTGCAATGAACGCACCAAGTGAGAGCGTGCTCGAAAGGAGAGGCCATTCATGAAAGAATTCATCTCTCTTAAAAAAAGGTTTAACGGCATATCTTTTTTCAAAAACTTGACTGTCTGTAACCTAAAGGATCCAACCCAATTTCCCTGACTTGTCAAAAAGGTCCCTTCACCACAGGGCCCTCAAATCTCCCTCTGGTTCACCGCTGTTGCCACCCCCACTAAGAAAGCTGTATTCATGAAAAGGATTAGATGTTCTCAAACACCACAGGCCCTGTGTTGAGGGGGCTTTTGCTACCTTTAGTTTCATTTTTCTCTTAAAAGGTGTGTATTGGTCAGGGTTCTCCAGAGAAACAGAACCAATAGGATATACAGAGTGAAAGAGATCTATTATAAAGAATTGGCTCATGTGATTACTGAGGCTGAGAAGTCCCAGGATCTGCCATCTTCAAGCTGGGGAGACCCAGGAGAGCTGGTGGGGCCATTCGCTCTGAGCCCCAATGCCTGAGAACCAGGAGGCCAAGGGCAGGAGAAGAGGGATGTCCCAGCTCAGTCACGGCAGAAGGGGTGAATTCCTCCTTCCTCTGCCTTTTTGTTCTATTCAGGCCTTCAACTGCTTGGATGACACCTGCTTGGGGAGGGCGATCTGCTTTATTTGTCCAACGTTCAAATGCTAATCTTACCCAGAAACACCTCACGGACACACCCAGAATCATGTTTAATCTGGGTGCCTGTAGTGTATCAGGTTGATGCACAAAGTTAATCATCACTAGGTGCTTTCTGCTTTTCCTTATTTTCCTGGGTGTCTGTGTGTTCTCTGAGTTTTCCTGGGATCGGAGTCCTATAATGAGCAGAGTTAGGAGCTGTGACCCCAATTGGCCCCTGCTTCAAGGCACGTCCTGTCCTTCTCGAGCCTCATGCAAGTATCAGCCCTCAATCATCTTCCTTAAAGTGGAAGCTGACAAAGTGGAGAAAGCATCCTCTCTTCCAGGGAGTCATCGCCTGGAAGGGGACCCACAAACTTCCACCATTAGGGAAAGCTGCGTCCTTACGCTCAGTAATGTCTGCCCACGGGTAGAATTTCCCTCCCTTGCATGGTGGTTGGTGTTGGTGATATCTGTGACTTTGTCCCCAAGATAAATTGCAGGTGTTTCTGTGTCTCATTACAGAGACTTCAGGTTTCAGCTTGACATGTAAAGAGCTTGGAAGTCATCCTTCTCGTCCTTGCCAGAAAAGCTGAACACACTGAAAATTAATGACTTTTTTGGGCCCATCAGAGAACTGTTGTTGCAGAGCCTCTTCTCAAATCAGGAGAGACAGGTACATGCAGATAGTCACAGGTGAGAGCTGCTTGCTGGGGGCAGAAGCAGCTGGAGCATTAACAGGTAGAAGCACTTTGACTGTCATTCTGATAAATGCTGGAGGCCAGATGTGGACCTGCTTGAGAACAAGAATCCGCTGGGGGCCTCAGGCTTAGGGAGCCCCGCACTATGATTCCAATTCCAGTTCTGAGGTGTGGGTTTCTTCCCACCTCCAAGCAATTAACTCAGTTCTGACACTGTCTACCTGGAGATCGCATCAGACCCTACAGGTTAAGGGCTCAGTCCTACAAGACCGCCCCCACTTCAGAAGCTTCTTAGGAAGCCCGTCTTAGGTGTCTAAAAAAGACAGATTACCAAAAGAAAAGTATTTAAGTCTTATGTGACAAGTAACACGGGAGCCCTCATAAGAAAATGAAGACCCACAGAAGTGGCAAAACCTAAATGCTTTTATACCAGATTGAACAAAGAGAGGGAATTGTAGAAAAATAACTAAAACATACGGGAAGCTACCAGAAGATACAAATTATTTTAACAAGGTCTTTTGTGCAGAACCTTCTTGGGCTTACCTTCCCCTCCTCGATGACAAGAATGTTTCTTTTCTTTGGGTATACATCGGCATCTTTCACATGGGAATTTTAACTTTTGTTTTCAGGAAGAAAAAGAAGAAATTAAAAACTTCTTCTTGCATCTGTTTTTCAAGTGCCTTTAGCTCAAAATAATCCTTGCACTTGAGTGGCATATTCTGCCACCCTTCAGCTGTGGGGCTAGATCCGCAGGTCTCCAGGATTAGGCAGCAGAGATTCCCTTTTATAGAGAGGAGGGAACAAGGCTAGAAAGAACTGGGTGGGGAAGCGGGAGTCAGGGCGGCTGATGGGACATTGGGTCAGGGAAGGCTTGACACCGAGGTGGATCAGTTCTCAGGAGAGGCCAGAGACCAGGGCCCCGGAGGGAAGGAGACAAGCTGAACCAAAGCTGGGCAACTGAGCATCTTGTTCCAGTTGATCAGTGGGGTCAAGAGTTCAGCTAACCACGGATGAGGTGAAGATGGGGATTTGGAGGCTTTGTGCCTGGTGTTGTCCAGGGTCCACAAGGGGATGTCCCTGACTCTCACTGAATCACATGGGGAAGGGATTTTTTGCAAGACTCAAGGAGTGGAGGATTCCTTTAACCATCGCTGGGTGAAAATTCAACACTGTCACCACACAAAGCCTGACTGAGGAGTGTGAGCTTCTAGAAAGTTCTTCAGCCCTGGCTCGTGAAGGAGTAGAAGGGGAGTGCTGAGGGGAAACCAGGGAGCTGTGCAGGGAGAGGCGACGCTCACGACGACACCCACCGCGACGGGACCGCAAACTGAACCCCGACCTGGACCTACCAGGTCCGCAGGGGAGTGCTGTGGATGGCGGTCTGTGAAGCCCGGGAACAGCCACCAGAGTGCGTGGCCACGCCCGAGCGACGCCAAGATAAGGGACGGGTGGCTCAGCGGAGCGCCTCATGAGCCAATCAGAGCACAGCCTGCCATCGCGCCACCGGCAGCCGACCAATGGGAGGGCGTCAGTCTCTATAAAAGCGGGCGCGCCTCCATCCCGTGCACCGGCGGTCGGCGAGGAGAGCAGCGGCGTTTTGACGCCCCTGGGGCTATGGCTCGCACGAAGCAGACAGCGCGGAAGTCCACGGGCGGCAAGGCGCCGCGCAAGCAGCTGGCCACTAAGGTGGCTCGGAAGAGCGCCCCGGCCACGGGCGGCGTGAAGAAACCGCACCGCTACCGGCCGGGCACGGTGGCGCTCCGTGAGATCCGGCGCTACCAGAAGTCCACGGAACTGTTGATCCGCAAGCTGCCGTTCCAGCGGCTGGTGCGCGAAATCGCGCAGGACTTCAAGACGGACCTGCGCTTCCAGAGCTCGGCCGTGATGGCGCTGCAGGAGGCGTGCGAGGCCTACCTCGTGGGGCTCTTCGAGGACACCAACCTGTGCGCCATCCACACCAAGCGCGTCACCATCATGCCCAAGGACATCCAGCTGGCGCGCCGCATCCGTGGGGACCGCACTTAAGCCGCAGCGCAGTCGCCACTCTCACCCCAAAGGCTCTTTTAAGAGCCACCATTTGCTCAAAAAGGGTGCTGTAAAGCCTGGCGTTTCTACTGGCTGATGCCTTACTGGTTGTGCTGGCTAGGCTCCTTGCTGGGGATTTAAGGAGAGAAAGTCCCAACGCCAATGCTGAAGACTGCTTGTCCCATAAGTTAACTTCGGGAGCAGTGCCTGACCCCATGTGGGTGCACTTGTAAGCAGGTGTCCAAACTTAGACTGTTGCAGTGAGAAACCCTGTAACCAGTGTGGTTAACTAGCTGCAGTAGAGTAGCTGTATTGAGAGAAATTGAGTTTTGATGTGAGAAGAGAAGTGTGAGGGTAGTTATGTCTCCTTTGGTGCTGATCAGAGTCGTTTATCTTTCAAAACTTTAAGAAGAAACCTAGCACTGGCCAATCCAAAGAAAAACGTGCTTCCCTGAAAGAAAGGACGAACATGGAGAATCTAGCAATCTATGAGGGAATGAGATTCCTGGTTTGGGAGCCCCACGGGACAGGCCGTCATGGAGGGGCCGGCATAGCAGGTGCATTAGTGCATTCATGAGGGCCCTGTGGGGCTGGTGCTCCGTGAGGGGACAGACTTAAGTAGCTGGGGCTGCACCTGGACTGGGGCGCAGCGGGGAGCAGGCATGGCCTCTGCTTCTAGAACTTGACTGGAGAGGCAGGAGGAATCAGGGGACATCCTCTCAGCCTCACTCACTGACCCTTCTTAGGGGACAACTATTTCTTCATCTTCTGCCAGCCCCACTGTCTGCGATCCCCAGCCATCCCACTGGGGCCATCCTGCAGTCTTTCCAGGAGATGCTCTCTTCTTACCTGAGTCTGTGGCCCAGGTGTGTACCCCTGCCCTGAGCTGGGCCGTGAGCCTTTAGGCATAAGAACGTCAGTAACCAGCACAGAGGACTGTCATAAAATCATGAGACAATCCAACTGAGGGTGTGCTCAGTGTGTCTGCTATCTGTCGTGGGTTGACTGGATCCCCCCCCAATTCATATGGAGCCCCAACTCCCAGAACCTCAGAATGGGGCTGGACTTGGAGATGGAGCCTTTAAAGAAGTGATGAAGGTAAAGTCAGTTCATTAGGGTGGACCCCGATTCCATAGGACTGGCTCCCTATAAGAAGAGATTAGAACACAGACATGCACAGAGATGACCATGTGAGGACATAGGGAGACGACAGCTGTGATGTTGTGATTTACAGTAAGAAACAGGGATGCGGTCTTGTCCTGTTCCCGGCACGGAGCTCCCAAAACCCCTGGACTCTCCTGTGATGAGAGCCATAAAGGGGTCTTGACAGTCACAACAAGCCCCTGTCAACCACACCTGAGCTTATGCTAACGAGGTGACTCTGGACAGCCCCTGAGGATGGGGCTGGTCGCCAGGGGAACCAAACACGTGATTAGAGGCTGGAGCTTTCAGTCCCACCCTGGAGCCCCGGAGGGGAGAGGGGCTGGAGCTTCAATGGACCACCAGTGGGCCATGATTTGATCAGTCTGTGTGATGGAGCCTCCAGAAGACCCAAAAGGACAGTTCCAAGAGCTTGTGAGTCGGCGGGCACGTGGAGGTGCCTGGAGGAGGGCAGTGTGCTCGGAGAGGGCCTGGGAGCTCAGAGCCCTTTCCTGTGCCTGCTCCATGCGTCTCTGCATCTAGCTGTTCCGAGTTATATGCTCTCACTAGAAACCGGCGATCTGGCAAGTGAATTGTTTGCTGAGTTCTGTGAGCCGCTCCAGCAAACTGATCCAACCAGGGAGGGGTTGGGGAACCTCCGATCTGGAGCTGGTGGTCAGGAGCGCAGGTGACACCCGGACGTGGAGCTGGCATCTGGAGTGGGGCGCTCACGGGACCAAGCCCTCGACCCCTGGGGTCCGGTGCCATCTCCAGGTGGACACTGTCAGAACACAGGTAAGTGGTGGGACTCCTGCTGCAGTTGCAGAACTGCTTGGAGTGGGGGAAGAACCCTCACATTGGTGATCAGAGGTGCCAGAGGTGAAATGGAGAACTGAGTGTAAAGGAAATCACAGAAATGCATTTTTCCACAGCAACAGCCATCTGCACACCCAGGAGAGAGGCCTCAGAAGGAAGCAGCTTGCTGAAGTAAATGTCTGTGGTTTGAGCCCCTAGTTTGGGGTATTAGTGCCACAGCCCAGGCTGACCATAGACTATTATTATAATTAAAATTAGCTTTAGTATTAGTTCTTGCTGTCCCTCTCACCAGAGGTGGGTTTTCAGATTTGGGGACAAGCGAGACTTTGACTCTGATTCTGATGGATAAAAGTCGGAAAGCGTGAGACGCTGGAGCTATTGCTGTGGCATCTATTGTCGTGTGAAAAAGGCCGGAAGAAAACAGTGGGCACTGAGAGAGAAGAGGCGGGCGGTGAAGAGATGGAGGAGCCTGGCCCTGGGCACCAGGATCTCGTTGCCCCCAAGGCCCCACTGCGTGAGATCCCGATGTCCTGTAACAGACGTGCCGTACTTATGAATCCAGTTCTAACTGGGGTTTCTGTCACTTGCAACCCAGAGTCCTAGGAAATGAAAGGTGACAGATGGCGGCTGCACCGGTTTGTTCTAACATTTGGACCTGAAGAAGACGAGAGCTTGGAAGGCATTCGAACTTGAGCACAGGGATCCCAGTGCCCAGGGCCGCCCCACCCCCACCCCCCCGCCCGGGAAGGGCAGAGGTATATAAGCCTTTAACTTTAACCATTTAACATGCCAGCTGCTTCCTTTGTTGGCTCCCAAATGCACACGAAATGCAGTTTTCTCCTCTCAGTCTGTTTTGTTTCAGTCCAATTCACAGGCCCCAGTCACTGAATCTAAGACCCTTAGAGTTTTTCCTCCCCTATAGAAGCATGTAGAGGCAAATTTTTTTTCTTCCTCTCCCCAAAGTATACATAGTTGTATACTCTGCTGTGGGCCCTTCTAGTTGTGGCGTGTGGACGCTGCCTCAGCATGGCTTGATGAGCGGTGCCATGTCCACACCCAGGATCCAAACTGGGAAACCCTGAATCGCCAAAGTGGAGCACTCGAACTTAACCACTGGGCCACTGGCCGGCCCTGTAGAGGTAAATCTAATGATGTCTGGGGTTTGCTGGAAAAAAAAAAAAAAAAACTCCTTCAGCCAAGACCAAACAACAGGACAAAAGAAGCAAATCTAGTGAAATGCTGATTGCGGCAATTTATATATGGGATCCCTTGTTCTCTCGAGTGTTTCTTTGAAAATTTATATTAAGGTTTTAAAAATTCTATGATTCAGTTTTCAAGTTGGAAGAAACCCTCAGCCCAGAATCCCCTCACGGCTGTGAAGGACCCGCAGAGGAGCTCAGGGACTTTGGGGGAAGGGGTTAGGATTAGCCTCCGTGTGGACTCCTGGAGCGCGTCGTCCGCCCGGTCCCCACGCCCGGCGCAGGCGCACCCAGGGCTGAGCGGCCGACTCTGGCCTAGGTTTGTTTTAGTGGGGGAGCCACCCGGAGACACCCCGCCGGGCGCGCGGGGGGAGCCGTCCACACCGCAGGCCCTGGAGTTCGACCCCCTCTGTTTCTCCGCCTCTTGCGGTGGCCAGAACCTCAGTTTCCACATCTGTCCTCTCCTCCGGATTAGGACTTAGGGTGCGCGCAGCCACTGGCCAAGGTTAGGTCAGGGTTGGGGGGCAGCGACCCACTGAAACCACCTCAAGCGCTGGCAAGACCCCCGAGGGCGAGCCTGCCCGGTGGCCCTCCCGGGACCCGATGCTGCCCCCTCCCCTCGACCCGGAGCCGACCACAAGCGGGCCCCCCCGGGAGCCGCGGCCTCCTGCGGCCGCGCCCCCCTCCGCCGCCCCCCACCCGCGCCCGCCCCTCCCCGACGGCAGGGCCCCGCCCCCCAGGACACTTCCCTCCGCCCCGACCCCGGCCAGGTCCGCGCAGCCCGCCGGTCCGTCCCTCCAGGGGCGTCCGCCCCGTCCCCCGGCTGCCGAGAACCCCCTCAAACCTCCCGCACCCATCCCCACCCCATAGGGGCCCCGCCCCGCTGACGCCACAAAGCCCGGCGGCCGCCCGACGCCTCCGGGGTCCCGGGCGTGGGCGCCCGGCGGGCGGCGCAGGGCCAGGAGCGGCGCGCCCCTCTCTCGGGTGAGTACGGGCCTCTCCCCGCGAGTACCGCCCCCTTCCGGTGGGTACCGCCCCTCTCCGGTGGGTACCGGCCCTCTCCGGTGAGTACCGCCCTTCTCCGGTGGGTACCGCCCCTCTCCGGTGAGTACCGCCC
>NC_060273.1:134905703-134924581 GCF_021613505.1 Equus quagga
GTACCGCCCCTCTCCGGTGAGTACCGCCCCTCTCCGGTGGGTACCGCCCCTCTCCGGTGAGTACCGCCCCTCTCCGGTGGGTACCGCCCCTCTCCGGTGAGTACAGGCCTGGGCGGCGCGCGCGGGGCTCAGGTCGGGCCGCGCACCCCCGCCCGTGTAGACCTGGCGGCCCCGCTTTGAAGATGGTTATAAATTGGAATCGGTCGGGGCGACTGGTTTAGCCCACGTTTACGGAGAACATTCCAGGGCCCACGGCGGCGCGGCACCGTCACTGACCCGGAGCCCCCGGACGGCTGCTCGCCGGCCTGAGCCAGGCCCCGGACCCACCGGACCGCCCTGCTCTCCTGCGGCCTCTGTTGGGTGGGCGGCGGTGCTCGGAGGGAGAGATGCCCCAGAGGGTCTGCGCAGTCAGCCCCGGTCAAGGGGAACGGATGTCGAGGGCTCAGGCGTGTGGGGAATCCAGACGCCATCGCCTGGGGTGACCGCAGAGAAGGGGACCTGAGCAGTGCTTTAGTTCAGAAATATGTCCAAATCCAACCTCCCACTCGCCCTAATCGCCACACGAGCCATGCGTAGGGGATGCTTGGGATCTCCACGGGATGAGGTCATGGGTATTTGCATGCCCATGTGTGTGCATACACAGGTGCACGTGTGTGCCTGGGTGCATGTGTCTCTGTGTATGTGCATGCAAGCATGTACATGTGCGTTTATGTGTGTGGTGTCATGTGTATGCGTGTGTGCACATACATGTGCAAGCTGTGTGTATGTGTTCACATGTTTCATGTGGTGTGTGTTTGTGTGCATGCATGTTTTGTGTGGTAGATGTTTGTATGTGGGCTGCATGTATATGCATGTGGTGTGTGTATGCATGTGTTCACGTGTGCTCATGTGGTGTGTGCATGCTTGTGTTCACCTATGTTCATATGGTGTTTACACATGTGCATGCGTTTGTGTGGTGTGTGTGTTTGCACGTGTGCAGGCATGCACATTCTTGTCTTTTCTGCACTGCAGCTCATCAAGGAAAACCAGAGCTGGACAGTAGTTAGAACAGTAATAGATTTATTCAGGACTGTTGCAACAGGGGAAAAGACAGCCCAGCATAGACCTGGGGTTCTGCCTTGAACCCCGTATACAGCTCAACTCTGAATGCAGACCTGCCAGTGGGGATCTAGACCAAGGAGCAGGGTGGGGGTCAGTGATGGGAAATTACCATGAGGAAACATCGGTGGGGGGCAGTTCTGGCGAAATGCCCTTGGCAGGATTCTTGCTAAACTTGGACGATGCAGAGACTGACTCGAAGGCCAAGGTCCAGTCGGAAAGTTCGCGGAGACTGAGCAGTTTGGTCAAGCAGAGGACCTTTGCCAGCCCTGCTCCCGTTGGGAGAGAGATTTTTCCCCTTCAAATCCCCTTTCCTTTGTTGCACGGGCATTTTGTTAGAGAAACTGATTCTGACACTTGTTAAACTGGTAAAGAAGAGTTTTTTCCAGACCCTCGCAACAGTGGAGGGAGATGGGGCTCCTCTCCCAGTGCAGCTGAGACGGGGGTCTACAGCCAAGGAGCAGGGTGGGGGTCAGGGATGGACGGTCACTGAGGCCACCTGGGGAGGGGGCTTCTTGCTGAACTGGCCCAGCGGGATTCCTGTCGGGAGAGCCAAGGACACGTTCATCAAAGGTGGGGGAAGAGTAACCAGAGCAGACATCACGGTGTTGGGGACTCTAAACCAACCAGCAGGATTCTCCCCAAAGGAGGCAGGCTGCTCAGAAAGCCTGCAGGTTCCACCCTGGAGGGGGCCTTTGCAGGCTTCCAGGGAGGCCTTCGTGCCTCTTACTGAAGAGGGTCAACACGGCAATTCGGGAAGCCCTGACAGGACCCCGTCCTCAGCCCCGTCTGCAGAGGGCTCTGTGAGAGTGCCCAGGAGGCCCTGCTCCAGGCAGCGGGTGTGCGGGATGCTCTGTTCCTTCCTCAGGAGCCATGGATGCCGTGGAACTGGCCAGAAAGCTGCAGGAGGAGGCCACGTGCTCCATCTGCCTGGACTACTTCACGGACCCCGTGATGACCGCCTGCGGCCACAACTTCTGCCGCGAGTGCCTCCGGCTGAGCTGGGAGAAGGCCAGAGGCAAGAAAGGCCGGAGGAAGCGCAGGGGCGCCTTCCCCTGCCCCGAGTGCCGCGAGCTGTCCCCCCAGAGGAACCTGCGGCCCAACCGCCTGCTGACCAAGGTGGCAGAGATGGCGCGGCAGCACCCCAGCCTCCAGAGCAGGGACCTGTGCACCCTGCACCAGGAGCTGCTCAAGCTCTTCTGCGAGGACGACCAGAGCCCCATCTGCGTGGTCTGCAGGGAGTCCCGGGAACACCGGCCCCACAGGGTGGTCCCCGTCGAGGAGGCCGTGCAGGTGTACAAGGTGGGCCTGGGAGGCCGGGACGGCCGAGGAAGCCCGGGTGGGTGTGTCAAGGAGTGTGTCAGTCGGGCCGGGGGCAGCTGTGGTGACAAATGGCCCCGTGGGGAGCACCGCACGGTGGAAGTGTCTGCACGCTCCCACGAGAAAGCAGACAGCTGGCTGGCCAGCCGGGCATCGCCTCCACAGGGATTCGCGAGTCCAGGCTGAGGAAGGCCCTGCCCCAGGCCCGTCCGCATTCCCTGGTGGCCACCTGTGGCCCTCTGTGTGGGCCAGCCGGGCAACAACCTGACGGGGGTCCAGCCTTTCTCCTCCACCCATTGAGGCTCTCCCGCTGGGGGCCCAGAAATCAGATGGAGCAGAGACAGACCAACAGGAAAGGCAAACCACTTAACATGTACGGGCGGCACGTCACGTGGGGAAACGCAGTGACAGAACAGGGACTCAGGACTGGGGCTGACCTAGCATCTCAAGGGGGACGGTGCCTCGAGAGAAGTGACAAGACCACACAGTTGTGGGCCCCACGGCCACAGACAGGGAGAGTGTCTCCATCCATTCCCGCTGCCGTGACAGAATACCAGAGACGGGGCGGCCGATGAACAGCAGGAACTTACTGCCCACGGTCCCGGAAGCTGGAGGTCCGAGATAGGGCGCCACGTGGCCGAGAGACAGCCGCATCCGTTCCTACACGGCCGCCTTCCCGCCATGTCCTCACGCGGTGGAGGGACGAGTGGGCTCAAGGGGTCTCTGCTGTGAGGGCACTGATCCCATTCCTGAAGGCCCCACCCTCACAACCTGGTCACCTCCTGAAGGCCCCAACTCCTAACACCGTCGCCCTGGGGTTGGCCTTTAAGCATGAGTTTGGGGGCACAAACCTGCAGACCTCAGCAGAAGGTAGACATTTCAGGGAAACTGACAGAAGTGAGAGGTTCCCAGTGCAGGTCCATTTCCCTGCTGACTCTCCCTCTCCTTCACGGCCCCAGAACTTCCCCACCCCTCATTTCTCAGAAGTTTCTGCTTCTGGTCGGATAAGGGGAGCCCCGGGAAGGCATCTGGGTGTTTGCTGGCTCTCACGGGACTCCAGTTCCAAATAATCCTCTTGCCCACGGGGCACATTTTGGGGTGAGGTACTTCCATCCCATACAGCCCCCTTAGGCTGATCTCTGGTTGGATGGAGCCTCAGAGGGCACCGTGCAGCCGCCAGGTGTGGAGGGGCCTGACCCCTCTCCCGCGGGCTGTGTCCCACAGTCGAGGCTGGAGGAGGACATGGAGCACCTGCGGCAGGAGATGATGGCGACGGGGAAGCTGCAGGCCAGGGAGGAGCAGACCTTGGCAGAGTGGCAGGCAGGTGCTGGGGGCGGGAGGCTGGGCCAGGCCCCAGGGCACCCTCAGGGCCTCCTGCGGGACTGTTGAGGTGGGAGTCACTGCCGTGTGTGGATAAGAGCACGGGACCCGGACAGGGGACGCATGCCCACGTGGTGGAGTTCCTGCCAGAATCAGGACTGGGCACATGGGCTGGGCCGACTGGCCGTTTTGGAGATGCAGGGAGGCTGGCACGTGATGCTCCACAGGCGTGTCATGGGGAGGAGACCTCTGCACAGCCCCAGGCTCCCACCCTGCTGGGTTTGCTGGTTTTCTGTGGATACCGGGGCCCTGGGGAGATGTCCCAGTGTCCCCGGAGCATCCCTCTAGGCTGGCGGGTGCAGTAGGGCAATAGGGAAGCGGACATGGACATGGGCAGCGTGTCTGGGCGGCACCTTATCTGGGGACCCCTTCCCCCCAGGAGAAGGTGAAGGAGCAGAGGGAGCGCATCGTGGCAGAGTTTGAGAAGATGGGCCTCTTCCTGGTGGAGGAGAAGCAGCGGCTCCTCCAGACCCTGAAGGACGAGGAGGAGGAGACGGCAGCCAGGCTGCGGGAGCGCACGGCTGCGCTGCAGCAACAGAGCCACTCCCTGGAGATGCTGCTGCTGCAGCTGGAGGACAGGAGGGAGCGCGAGCCACTGCAGATGCTGCAGGTGAGGGGCGCACCTGCCTGCTGGCGGGGTGGGTGTGGGGCCTGCGTCCCAGCCCAGGTGTGGTCCACCTGCAGGAACGAGACAAGCAGGGAAGGCTGCGTCTCAGCCAGCTTGGGCTGTGTAAACAAACCCCACACCCTGGGGCTTGAACCACGATGATATTCATTGTCTCCCAGTTTGGAGGCTGGAGGTCAGAGGCCCGGGTGAGGGCAGGGCTGGTTCTTCCTGAGGCCTCTCCTTGTCCTCACATGGTCATCCTTCCGTGTGTGTGTCCTCATCTCCTCTTCTTATAAGGACACTAGTCATGTGGGATCAGGACCCACCGTGACCTCACTTTACCTTCATCACCCCTTGAAAGGCCCTGTCTCCAGATACAGTCTCATTCTGAGGTCCTGGGGGCTCCAACTAGGCATTTAGGGGACATGATGCAGCCCATGATAAGCTCCAGTCCTACAGCCCTGTGTCCTGCATTCCCTTCCTCGCCCAGCAAGGTGGCCTGTGGGCAGCTGTCATCCATGTGGTGATTTGGGGCAGGGACACACTGGCCCAGACAGACACCTGCGACTTCACGGGCAGGAGCGAGTCAGGCATCCCCACCTGAAGGTGATAGAAGTGGGGAGGAGCAGCTGGTCAGCCAGGGATGGGCTGCACGCCGCAGCCCTGGACGGGGTTCTGGTGCCGACAGTGGGTAACTGGCCCTTCGAGTGTATGGAGTGATGGAATCCACAGCAGAGAACACGTCTTCATACACACACACACACACACACGCACGCACATGCATTTATACAGCGGAAGCGAATGCCACAAGCAGGGTACCTATGCATCCTGGTCTGCCTTGATGGCCCCCATTGTCCTGACACCCTGGGACATCCCCGAGAAGTGTCCTAGATTACAGATCACAAACTCGTCCTCACTTTGGGGAATATTTTGTCTTCTAGTAAAATGCAACCTGTTTGCAACCCACTGACTTCTGACCCTCTTAAGGCCTGTGGCCTGCAGTGACCAGGCCCGCTTGGTGTCCCCACCTGTCCTGTCGGGAGCAGGACAGCCGCCCTGTGTCCTCGCTCATCATGCAGGGAGAGCAGGAGGCCTGGGTGGCTTGGATGCATGATTCCTGAGTGTGGCCTGGAAGCAGGGTCATGCTCTGGAAACTGCAGACAAGACCACAGCATGGCATCATGAGGCCCTTCCAGCTCTGCAGGCCAGAAGTGTGGACACGGTGCTCGGGAATGCCCTGGCTTCCTAACGAGGCCTCACCCATCTCTCTCCCTCCCTTCTGTCCTTCGCAGGACATGAAGGACCCCCTGGGCAGGTACGTGGCCACCCCTGGTGGAGGCAGTTATGGGCACAGGGAGGGCTCCACGTGGGGCCAGAGGGGACAGTGAGCCCTGTGTCCACTGGAGGAAGAACAGCCTGAGTGTGCAGTACCTGGAGGCCACCCCCACCGTGCTGAGGACGGTCTGCAGGGTCCCTGGGGAGATAGAAGTGCTCAAGAGCTTCCAAGGTAACCAGGGCCCAGCTCTCTAGCAACATCTGGCCCAGCTCCCAGCCACTCAGGAGGAGCCACCAAGGGGGTTGTGACCACACCACCCAGTGCCCAGTCGCCCAGCCCCTCTCCCCGGCACCCGCAGTGTGGACCGCAGCTGGGGGTGGGATGGCGCAGTGACCCCGTGTCACAGCTGGACCCAGCAGAGGGGAGGCCTGGGGGGATGGGGAGAATCGGGGTGATTCAGGCCCCTTCTCCCCATGGCCCTGGGCCTGTCTGCAGAGGACGTGGTGCCCGACCCTGCTACAGCGTACCCCTACCTCCTCCTGTACGAGAGCCGTCAGAGGCGCTACCTGAGCGCCCCGCCGGATGGCACGCCCCGCGGCACGGACAGGTTCCTGGCCTACCCCTGCGCCGTGGGCCAGCAGGCCTTCTCCTCAGGCAGGCACTACTGGGAGGTGGGCATGAACCTCACCGGAGACGCACTCTGGTCCCTGGGCGTGTGCAGGGACAACGTGAGCCGGAAGGACAGGGTCCCCAAGTGCCCTGAAAATGGGTTCTGGGTGGTGCAGCTGTGCAGAGGGAAGAAGTGCTTGCCTGCACTGCCCCCCTCGACGCCCATCATGCTGGCCGAGCCCCCCAGCCACGTGGGCATCTTCCTGGACTTCGAGGCCGGGGAGGTGTCCTTCTACAACGCAAAGGATGGCTCCCATCTACACACCTACTCCCAGCCCACCTTCCCTGGCCCCCTACAGCCCTTCTTCTGCCTCGGGGCCCCCAAGTCGGGCCAGATGGTCATCTCAACAGTGACCCTGTGGGTGAAGGGATAGGGGTGCTGGCCAGGGAGCACAGGCGGCCCTGGTTTCTCCGGAAGGTGAGGTGGTCCAGCTTGGCAGGGGCCGCCTGCCTGGCCTCTCTGAGGTGGAGCTGTGAGAGCCATCGCTGGACAGGGTGGTTTCATAAGGCCCAAATATAATTGTGATTCAAGCAGTTAAACAGAGACTGTGTTCATAGGCACTTCGTAAAGGAAAATTCCAGAAGCCCCCAAGTTTGATAGTTGACTGACTTCTAAATACATACAGAAAACCAGGCTAGTGTGTGCAGTTTTCTTTAGCCATTTCTACCCCCCACCCCTGCCCGTTGGCTCCTCTGGGGTCCAGTTATTGTGCATAGAGCCAAGGGCTCCTGCGTCCACTTTCTTTGTCATCCAGAAATTCCATGGTTGGGTCCTTCCCAGGGGGAAGCGGGAGAGTGAGACTTCAAACTGCACCCCTAAAAGCCTCAGGGCGCCCACTCCATCCCTTTCCACCCCCCTGAAGTTGCCCCTACGGGGCGAAATTCAAAGGAGGTAAGGATCCTGGAGGGGTCGCGTTCCTGCCTTTCACTCCCTCTCCACGCGCCCCACCCCCCGCAGTTTCAGGCGCATTAGTAGCCCTGAAACGGTCTCTAGCACCCCAGAATGCCTCAGTACTCCTGTGCCAACAAGGTCGGAGTCCCTGCGAGCTGAGCCCCTCACCCCGTTCATCTCGATCGTGCCCAGCCCAGGGGCGCGCGTGGGACGGCTAGGGGCTCCCCTTGTCCTCGCGGTCGCTGCGCGCGCAGCCTGCACCCCATCCTGCCCAGCCCCGAGGGAGACGCCGGGCCGCGCGACCCCAGAGCGACCCGGAGCCGGCGGCGGCGACGCGAGGTCATCGGGGGAACAGCCTCCAATTCTGTCCGGCCCGCGGGCCGCGTGATAGGCCGTAGCCAATCCCGGGGTAAAGCGGGTTGTTCCAAAAAAAAAAAAAAAAAAACCCACCCAGCGGCTTCCTGCTTCCGCCGAGCCTCCTCTTCCTGCCGGCGTCCCGGAGCCCTGCGCCCTGTCCTCAGAGCCACTGCTGCCCCGGGGTCCCCGCGCCTCGGAGGCCCCCGCGTCCCTGGAGCCCGGGCCTCGCATCCGTGGAGCCTTGAGCCCCGCGACTCCCGGTGCCCTGCGTCTCGCGTCCCCGCGCGCTCCCCAAAGTCCCGGCGGCGGCAGGTCACGCCTAACCCGGCGGAGAGCGCCGCCTTCCTCCGCTCCGCCCGCACCATGGCCGCCCCCGACCTGTCCACCAACCTCCAGGAGGAGGCCACCTGCGCCATCTGCCTCGACTACTTCACGGACCCGGTGATGACCGACTGCGGCCACAACTTCTGCCGCGAGTGCATCCGGCGCTGCTGGGGCCAGCCCGAGGGCCCGTACGCCTGCCCCGAGTGCCGCGAGCTGTCCCCGCAGAGGAACCTGCGGCCCAACCGCCCGCTCGCCAAGATGGCCGAGATGGCGCGGCGCCTGCACCCGCCGTCGCCCGTCCCGCAGGGCGTGTGCGCCGCGCACCGCGAGCCGCTGGCCGCCTTCTGCGCCGACGAGCTGCGCCTGCTGTGCGCCGCCTGCGAGCGCTCCGGGGAGCACTGGGCGCACCGCGTGCGCCCGCTGCAGGAGGCGGCCGACGACCTCAAGGTGCGCCGCGGCTCCCGGGCTGGGGCGGAGGCGGGCCCGGTGCGAGTCTGGGCGTTGGGGGATCCGGGGGATGCAGCGCGTCCTGACCGGCTGCCTCGTGGGGCTGGAGCACCGCTCACCAGTGGGGCGCCTCCTGGGGTCCTGGGGTGGGGGGGCGTGCTCTCGGGGGATGTCCGGGGACTGGGCAGCTGTGCCTGACCCCGGGTGGAGACGGAGCCCGGAAGAGGAGAAAGCCGGAAGAGAACCTCAGAGATGGCCGGTCCCAGACGGACGGCCACGAACGAGGATTCTGAGCCCTCGGAGGGTGGTGGGCAGGCCCGGCCGTGGGGCGGAGGCCGGGCTGAAGCCCTGGAGAGCAGAGACTGGGGAGGCAGGAGGAAGCCCCCGCACAGCCCCAGGCTGGCGTCCGAGGGGGACACAGCCGTTGCCCTCGGAGGCAGGCGCGGGGCCCTAGGGCCGCCTCTGCCGCGGACATGCCAGGGCTGAGTCCCGAGCCGACCCCAGGCTGCCATGCCTAGTTTTCCCGGACCGGAAGTGCATGTCTTTAAAACTCCAGCCGATGCCGGCTGTCCTCCCTCTGCCGGAGCCTCAGGGCGGACGCTCCGCACGGCTGCCCTGGGTTTGCTTCTGGGACCCAGGGACTGCATGCCTGGGCGGCACCTTTCAAGCTTCTTGACTGCGGTTTGCGTTTCGCTTCACGGGTGGTAGCTGATGAGGATTTTAGGCTGGTTAATTTTAAAACTGCAGAGGAGAAGCAGGCTCCGGGGACTGGAATTTGCTTGCTCTTTGATGAGAGACATTTGCATTTGTGAAGGAAGGGGGCATGGCCTTATCTCTGGAAACTTAATGGGGAAGGCAAGAACTTCAGTTGGTTACTGTCTGGCAACCTCATGTAACTGACCCCCTCCCCCCCCATCTTCCTTTGTCTTTGGCTGAGGATAATATTTAAGCGGTGGCTTCTGCCATTTACTCAATCCAGTTTGATTCTTATCTAAAAGTTGTGGGACCGCCCAATGGCCGGACCCTACCGGCACTGGTACCGTTTTAACTTTTTTTGTCTTGTAAAGAGATGGCTCACATACCTAAGCCTTAAATTTAGCCTTACTCTGCACCCATGTTTGCAGCAGAAGCGGCAGCAGCAGCGGCTCCTCCTGCCCATGGGTTCTGTCCCCACGCAGCAGCTCTGCCTGCCCATGGTCCTGTCCCCATGGCAGCAGTAGTGGGGGCAGCAGCAGCGGCTCCTCCTGCCCGTGGGCCCTGTCCCCACGCAGCAGCCTGACTTCCCATGGGTCCTGTCCCCATGCTATTCCACACTATTCTCTAAATAAAAGAGCACTACTGCCAGATCTTGAGAGTCCAAGAAATCTTTCTTTCGACTCCTCGGCTCACCAACCCCGCATCAGTAGCGTGTGTCTGCTGAGATGCACCAGGTACACAGCTTAGCCAGTCTGTCACTGCCGTAGAACAAGCTTCTGGGACAGCAGAAGAAACCTGTGCCCCGATCCACGTCAGTGGGCTTGTCCTGATACAGATTCCTGTGGTTTTTCTTCTTATTTTGAGGTACAACACACATAGGAATGTCCACTTCTCTTGTCCTGCCACAGGTTTGCACTCCCGTCACCAAGCACCCCGATCAGGGTGCAGAAAGTGACCAGGGAGCAGAGGGTGACCAGCAGCTCTCCAGAGCCACTCCCAGCTGACCTGATAAAGTCCCAGGGGGCAGCACTTAACGCTTCTATTTTGGGGGGGTGGAATACGTCTACCCTATTAGCACCAGTGATTGAGGTATGTGAATTAAACTGACAAAACACCAAGGGACAGATGAAATGGGTAAAATCTTGTTAGTCTATTAAGTTTTACATGGCACGAGAGCTTCACAGAAAAGAAGCGAAAAACCCAAAGAAGTGGTTAGAGTCGAGGGTTGATGTTCCATTTTAACAGGGTGATAAGTTGTGGAGAAGTCACTAGACAAAGGGATGGGGATTTGGGCTTTTCGGGCTGATGAATCGTGGGATAGGAGCTGGGAGCTGTACGGGGGAACTAATGGAAGGTCAGGGCTGTTTAGCGAGGTGTGCTCAGGCGGGCTCATCTCCGTGTCCATGACTCTGGGGACGAGTGCTCTCTCTTGCCTGGTACAGGGTGGGCCTCTGTCTCACAGGAAGCTTGCGCTCTGCCTTTAGGCCAAGAGGAGGACAGAGAGCTCTTCTGCATCTGTTGTTTCTCACTCACCTTCAGCTCAAAATCATCCTTATGCCCAAGGGCGCATTTGGGGCGACGAGTCCCGATCCCTCCCTGTGCTGGTGCCTGGGTTGCCTTAGTGCCCAGCAAACTGCGCTGACCCCAGTGGGCCATGGCTGACATTCACACAGCCTGGGGGTGCTCACTCCAGAAAGCGCAACCTCTCAGGACCTCAGTCCATCCAGAGCACTGATGGAGAGCCGAGGGTGCCGCGAGCACAAGGCCGCCGGCATGCCCCTGAGCACCGCCACTACCCCTCTTGTGACAGCCGTCAGGCCCTCGTGGCCCAGGCCTCGTGGCTCTCCCAGGGCCACCCGCATTGCACTGGGTGAAGTAGACGGGCGTGGGCCTGGGGTCTGGCCCGAGGAGCCGGTATAGATGTGCCCATCCCACCACTCGTTCCTCTGAAGCTGAGCCACGGCCTGCCTGGCACAGGCACAGAGAAGCAAGGGGGTTTGGAGGAAGGAAGGCTGCAATGCGGCAGAACCTCGGCCGTGGGGTGTGGGAAGCTTGGCCAGAGATGAGGAGGGGGTCAGGGAAAAGAAATTTGGGTGAGGGGGGATGTCGGCCTTAGTGGTAGGTGGGAGGGCGTCTCCTGGCAAATTGGAGTGTGTTCTACCTGTCACATCCCAGACGCTGTTTCCTGTGACTGTGTCCCTGCCGAGTTTAGGCTCAGCTGGGGGTGGGCGGGCGGGGTCACTCTGGCTGGCCTTTCCTCCCTGCAGGGCAAGCTGGAGAAGTCCCTGGAGCATCTGCGGAAGCAGATGGAGGACGCGCTGCTGTTCCAGGCCCAGGCCGAGGAGACCTGCACCCTGTGGCAGGCAGGTGGCTGGGTGCCCAGGGTCCTGGTGGGTGGGGGACGGGGGCACTGGGCCCGCACTGCTGGAGGCCACCGTCCACTCGGCCTCGTGCTTCTGCATCAGGCGGCACCCAGTTCTAGACTCCATTCATAACCCGCTGGGGCTGGGGGGAGGGATGGATGGGCTGGGGGCTCAGGTGGTGGGAGGAAGGGGTGTGGAGGGATCTCAAGTGTAGATTTAAGGGTGGAGGGGAGTGGGGTTGGGGTCAGGGTGGCCACGGGGCCCCAGCCCTCAGCTGTCCGCTTCGGCACCCGCAGAAGATGGTGGAGAGCCAGCGGCAGAACGTGCTGGTGGAGTTTGAGCGGCTGCGCCGCCTGCTCGTGGAGGAGGAGCAGCGGCTGCTACAGAGGCTAGAGGAGGAGGAGCTGGAGGTGCTGCCCCCACTGCGAGAGAGCGCCGCCCGGCTAGAGCAGCAGAGCACCCAGCTGGCCCAGCTCATCGAGGAGCTGGAGGGGCGCTGCCAGCTGCCTGCGTTGGGGCTGCTGCAGGTGAGCCGGCCCAGCCCTTGGTGGTACGCAGGGGGCTGTCGACAGGCGGGGTCGTGGAGGAAGCCCCAGGAAGGCAGGGGTAGAGCCGGCCGCCCACCCGCCATGCTCTCCTGACCTCCAGGTCCTGCCTGCAACGTCGGGGGTCAGGCAGGCTGGCACAGGCGTCCAGGTGTAAGTGTGGGTCCCATGGACGCCACGCAGCTCGGGGTGGACACCAGTCCCCAGCCATGTTGAGAACGGCTATTGGCGCTGGTCCTGGAGCCCCACTGGGGACGGGCCGGGCCTCGTGAGTGGTGTTGCAGGGCCCGGGGCCTGTGGGTCGTGGCCCAGCCCTCTGCAGGGTCGGGCCCACTGGGCTGATAGGAAAGGCCAGCAGGTCTCCTGTAGGCTTCCTCTTGGCTGTGTCACCCTGAGGACCTACCTGGCTCCTGGCCCAGCTCTTTGTGCGTGGCCCAGGGGACTTCCTGTGGGAGGCGACCCTGTGGAGCCTCAGGGCTGAGTGGACCTGCAGGGGTCAGAAAGAGGCTTCTGAGGTTTGAACTTGAATCCTGTCCTGGGGTTTGAACTTGGCCTGTGGCTTCTGCTGAGCCGTCGAGCGATTAGAAGCCTAGGGAACAGGAAGAACCTGGCAAGTGTCTGGGGGACGTGAGGGACGGCAGCCGAAGTGGCTGGGTCATGACGTGAGGGGCTGGGTGGCCAGCCAGGAAGCGAGCGCGAGCACCCTCGGATGACGAATGGTGCTGGATGGGGCCCAGGGAGTGGAGGTTCTTGAAGGAGGAGCAGTCGGCCCAGCAAGTGAGGTGGGACCCACGGAAATGCGATTGGGGTCTCAGTTGACGGGGCCCCGTGGGGGTGGTCTCTGCTGGCCTGGCCGCGTTTCCTACTGCTGAGTTGCTGCCTGCCCCCATCAATGCCCCCACCTGCCCCTGCCCTCACCTGTTCCCACCTGCCCCCACCAGTGCCCCCACCTGTTCCTACCAGTGACCCCACTGGTGCCCCCTCCTGCCCCCTGCTGCTCCTGTCTCCCAGCCAAGGCCTTGCCATCCGCTGCTGCCCTGCTAGCCAACTTCAGGGAAGGTGCCCCCGCCCCAAGCACCCCCGGCCCATGCTGTGTGGGGGGTGTTGGGGAGCAGCCCCAGCAGCACCCTGTTTACTGATGTAGGTGGGGGAGATCAGGTGCGCTTGTGCTCTTGGCCACAGTACTGGACGAGGAGTGCCCACAGCCCGTGGTCGGAGGAGGCGAGGGTTTGGGTGCCTGCCAGGGGCCCACCGCCTGGCTCCCAGCTGCCCCTCAGGCCTTCCTCCACCGCCGTCCTCCATGGGTGCAGAGCATTTGCCTAAGGCTGTGTGTCCGAGTCCCCACTGCCCGAGGCGGCCAGGCGGTCTCTGCAGAGGCCAAGCCTCTCCTCTGGAGGCCCCGGCCCCCACCCCTGGGCAGGGAGGGCCTTGTACTTTCCTCTTCTGCAGCCCTGCCTCTCACGCACACATATACATTTTGTTCCTGAGCAGCCGGCCTCGTGACAGCTAAGACCCCTCCTCCTCCCATTTCCCAGCACCCAGGTGAAACAACTCAGGCTGTTTCTGCTTTGCACCCAGGCTACGGTAGGTTCCTTGTGCCCCGGGCCCTTTGCACATGCCTCTCCAGGCCTGCACTTCACCGTGTCTCCCAGTGCACCCTTCTTGGGCTGCAGAAGCCCACAAGTCTTCCTTTTCCTTTGAGGCCTAGTGTGTCTTGTTCCCCCCACACAGAATCAGCCACTTGTGTGTGTGACAATCTCCCGCCTCGAGGGAAGCCCTCATCGGGCACAGTGTTACCTACTTCTGTGTCCCAGGGTCCAGCCCGGTAGCTGGTGCACACTGGGGTCAGAATGACCACACGTGAGGTTTGTTTGATTGACCATGTGGACTGGGTCCCTGCTATGCCTGGGCGCTGTTCTAAAAAGGCAAAAGACCAAGCTGTTTGCTGCCAGGAGCCAGCGCTCCAAGTAGCTGAGCATCTCAGCAGCTTGGGCTGCGTAACAAATGCCACAGCCAGGGCTCAAACACAGCTTTCGTTGTCTCCCAATCTGGAGGCTGGAAGTCAGAGGCCCAGGTGAGGGCAGGGCTGCTTCCTCCTGAGGCCTCTCCTTGGTGTGTAGACGGCCATCTCCTTGTGTCCTCACGTGGTTGTCCCTCAGAGTGTCTGCGTCCTTGTCGTGTGGGATCAGGGCCCACCCCAGTGACCTCACTTTACTGTCATCACCTCTCGAAAGGCCCCGTCTCCACGTACAGTCTCATTCTGAGGTGCTGGGGGCTGCGGCTCCAGCATGTGGAATCAGGGGACTCAGTTCAGCCTGTCACACTGAGCAGAAGGCTCTCATGGATCACCACAGGGAAGGTGGAGTGTGAGTTGGGACCTGAGGGAGGGCCACGGGCACAGGCTGGGCAGGCAGAGGGGTGAATGGGAGCAGACGAGGCTGCAGGCACCAGACAGCCATTGCCCGGAGCGCAGCAGGCGGGAGGCACTGGGCCAAAACAGGTGGGGTCCCAGCTGGGGTGTTCCACCAAAACAGGTGTTCACCCACTGGAACCCCACCCCACCTGTCCCAACACCCAAGGGTGCTTGGAGCTCTGGATGAGGGAGCCCGCTCCTGACATCCCGTGTGCTCTGAATGTGTGCAGGGAATGGGACCGAGTCTGCAGGGCTAGCTTCGCCCTAAGTGTCTCCAGCGTACCCATGTCTGAGCCATACTCCAGGCAGCCCCGGGTGGTTTCTGACTGCATGTGTGTGTGTGTACACGTATGTACGTAGGTATATATGTATTTCCTGCCTGGGGTTCCAGGGGCCGAGAGAGGGAGCAGAGCGAGGTTTGAGGGGCGCTGGTGCACAGGGCTGGGCCGCGGGCAGGCGCAGTACCAGAGTACAGGCACTGACACTGCGTGTTTCTCCCACAGGACGTCAGGGACATCCTGTGCAGGTAGGAGCCCTGGCCAGCCCCCCGGGAAGATGAGTGGGGGGGCGGGGTGGGCCGGCCACAGGGGTGACACCTACGCTGCCCCCCCAGGGTCCAAGACGTGAAGCTGCAGCCTCCCGAGGTGGTGCCCATGGAGATGAGGACGGTGTGCAGGGTGCCGGGGCTGGTGGAGGCCCTGCGGAGGTTCCGAGGTGGGTCCCATTGGCATGTGGGGCCCAGGGGGCTTGCTGCTGGCTCTGGTCCAGGAGTGCAGGGTCTGAGCTCCTACTGATACCCAGGGTCTGGCGGGAACGGCTCCCAGTTCACAGACAGGAAGGCTGAAGGTGTCAGGGCCGTCGGACAGGAGGCAGCGGCCAAGGGGAGGCCAGGCCTGGGGAGCCCTGAGTGCGAGCTGGGCTGGAAGGGACACGCTTCGCTCTAGGGACTGAGAGAATGGACGTAGAAAGCACCAGGGGTTCCTCTGTCCTCTGAAGGAGGAGGATTCTCAAGGCAGTGTGGGCCGCTTTCTAGAACATTTCAAGTTGTGACTACAAGTGGGTGGGTGGTCATTTCAGAGTGGGTGGGGACGTGGTTGGTTTGCAGCCAGTCTCTCTGGCCGGCCGTCGGGGTGCAGGGCCTGGGACAGACAGCCCATGGGTAACCGCTGCTTTGTCTGCAGGGGACGTGACTCTTGATCCCGACACCGCCAATCCTGAGCTGGTCCTGTCGGAGGACAGGCGGAGCGTGCGGCGCGGGGACCTGCGGCAGGCCCTGCCTGACAGCCCTGAGCGGTTCGACCCCGGGCCCTGCGTGCTGGGCCGGGAGCCCCTGACCTCCGGCCGCCACTACTGGGAGGTAGAGGTGGGGGAGCGGGCCAGCTGGGCCCTGGGCGTCTGCAGAGACAACGCCAATCGCAAGGAGAAGGGCGAGCTGTTCGCCGGCAACGGCTTCTGGATCCTGGTGTTCCTGGGCAGCTACTACAACTCCTCCGAGCGCGCCTTCACCCCCCTCCGAGACCCGCCCCGGCGCGTGGGCATCTTTCTGGACTACGAGGCGGGACACTTATCCTTCTACAGCGCCACCGACGGCTCGCTTTTGTATGCCTTCCCCGAGACGCCCTTCTCGGGGCCCCTCCGGGCCCTCTTCTCGCCTCTGTCCAGCAGCCCCACCCCGATGACCATCTGCAGACCGAAAGGTGGGCCTGGGGACATGCTGGCTTCCCAGTGAGGTGGCCCTCGTGGTGAGTGGGTCTCTCATGGCTCCTCGTCCTGGCTTTGGGTCTTTGAGCCACTTGGAAAGCCTGGGAGGAAGGTGCGTGTCCTCTGAGCTGTGGAAAGAGCTCGTAGGGCCTCTGATGTGCACAGTAAAACTGAACTTGCTGTCACTCCTGGGAAGCTGTGCAAGGCGTGCAGAGCCGGCTGCATCCTGCCCTGGGATGTCCTCCCAGATCGTCGGATGCCGAGACCCTCTCTGCTGGGGCATCACCAACAGCCCTTCGCAGAACCCCGAGCCCAGGACCCCGGCAGCTCTGGTTCCAGGAGCCCACCCAGCCTGGCTGCATTCTATGGAGAGGCACCAGGGTCCTACGACTCTAGGGCTGCACCCTGAGAAAGCTGCCAGCAGTCTCGGGGTCTGGTCCCATAAAACGGGCTGGATGTGGCTGCCTCAGGTTAGTCAGGGTGCAGCAGGGGGGACCTGGGAAAGGCCAGAGGAGGGGAGAGGGAGCAAAAGGCGCTGATAGTGCAGCCTAGTAACCAGGACGCATGGAAGCGCCAACCACTCGGGGATCCTGAAAATGCCCCTTCACTGGCCCCTGGTGCGGAGGCTGGGATGTGGGGGTCCTGTGGGCCTGGAGGTGAGCACTGGTGGGCAAGCTCCCAGTTTCCATCTGAGCTGCGCTGAGAGCCGCAGGCTGGCGTTGCCCTCACAGACAGCCTGCAGGGCATCCCGGCGTCTCTGGCCCCCCACTGCTCTTGCCTGGCCTGGGGGAGGGGCGATACTGCTTATGGAATCCGGGATTCGTTTTGCTTTTAACTTTTGCACTGCTTCACCCTCTCAGGAAGGTGTGGTGTGGCATCTGCATCCCTAGGATTTATTTATTCCAAGGACCCTTCTCACAGTAAATAAACAGCATTGTCTGTAATCCCACTGTCTTTAAGTGGCGGGGGTGGGGGGGTGGAGGCGGGGAGGGGGGTCGGGAAAGTGCCGGGCAGAGGGTCAGCCCGGGGAGGTTGGCGCTGAGGCAGAATGCTTGCAGGCAAAGTCAGGGACGCGGCTGCTGCCCCCATGAACACAGCGACTCCCAGACGTGGTCTCCCTGGTCTTTGCTCGACGTGCGTGTTCATTTCATGCACCTGCTGCAGAAATTTTTTGTTTTTCCAGATAACCTTTCCCTGATAAACACTGTGTTCAGTAGCCAGGTAGTTTTCCACTTGTTGGTCATTCCTTTACTCAATTCTTTCATCCTTGGGCTTTTTTGTTATTAGATGTATTCCCCTTTGAATGTCTTCAGCAGTTCCTTCAAATTATGTGCACGGAGGAAGGATTTTTGAGGCAGGAGTCCGGGCATTTTCCTGGCTGGAGAAGTGTCCCCATCTCCTTTTCCTGAGCCCACTGTCACTTTCTGTTGACAATCTGAGTGTACCATGGGTTCCCGCCTGGAGCAAGATCTGGACATCAAGGTTTGGGACTTCACCATGGCTGCCAGAAACGCCACTGGGAGGACAGCCTCATGGGTGAGAGCATGGACAAGCACTCAGCCGCACTCAGGGCACCAGGACAGACACCTCCAGCCACGGCGTTAGGGTAGAGCTGGACACCAGTCGGGGGGAGGGAAAACCATTTGTGTCTACCGTTCTGAGTTCTGGGCAGAGACCAGCTCGTCACTGCTGGTGCAGAGGCTCACCACCGTCAGTGCAGATCACCCACTGCTAGTGTAGCGCCCACCTACAGCTAATGTAGGAGCTCACTCACTACAGCTAAGTGATCACCCACTCTTAGTGCAGGAGCTCAGCACTGCTAGTGTAAGTGATCACCCACTCTTAGTGCAGGAGCTCAGCACTGCTCGTGAAGGACACGTCATAGGTCGTTCCCTGGCCCTCCTGGAGCTACCTGCCCACGTGCAGGGCCTTCACTTTTCCTGTCATCGCTTCACACCTAGAGCAGCGGGGGCACCCGCCTGCACCTTGCTCTCAGCAGGGAGAACACCCAGCAAGGTGAGTCAGGTGTGATCACGCTTGTCTGTGAGCACCAGGGAGCTCATCCCTTCTGACGGTAGGGGGCAGCAGAACACGCCACCCCTGAACTCCCATTTGGCGTAAGGTATGTTTCGAGCAGGAGCAGCCACACTGGGCAGGGCAGACACTGACAGGTGTCCTGGCCCCTCCTCACAGGGAGAACAGGCCGGCACAGGAGACGGCTCCCGACCTCCCAGCCTGGAGACGGCACTGAGAATGCACCTAACTAACCTACTAACTAGCTTATCTGCCACTCCTTTACTTGGCCATGGTGGGCCGGCCATCGAAGTCCACAACCACTTCCCTTGACCTGTCATTTATCCACACACTTTCGTTCCTTGTGGAGGGTGCTGGATAAGCAGGAGTCTAAGCCACTGCTCTGAGTGCCTCATTTTCCCTGGCTGTCTCCCACGTGTACATGTTCACAGACTCGTTTTTCTCGTTAACCCGTCTTAACGAGACAAGACAACAGGTTTTTCTCGTTAACCTGTATTGTTAACAAGACAGCGATGGCGAGCTCTACACTAGCAGTGGTGAGCTCCTGCACTAGCAGTGGTGATCACTTACACTAGAAGTGAGCTCCTACACTAGCAGTGGGGAGCTCCTGCACTAGCAGTGGTGAGGTCCTACACTAGAAGTGAGTAATCTACACTAGCAGTGAGTGAGCTACACTAGCAGTGGTGAGCTACACTAGCAGTGGTGATCACTTACACTAGAAGTGAGTAATCTACACTAGCAGTGGTGAGCTCCTAC